>NC_056529.1:35588438-35744948 GCF_019175285.1 Sceloporus undulatus | reverse complement strand
TGACATGGTCAAGGTCACCCTCTGGATTTTATAGCTGAGTTTGCATTCAAACCCTGATCTCCAGAGTCATGGTTCAGTGCTCAAACCATACATGACACTGTATGGCAAGAGGCCATGTTAAATAAAGCTATGTTAAATGCCCAAATGTGTGTTGTGTGTATTTTGGAATGGAGGGGGGAGGTTTGGCCAGAAAGGAAAGTCCATTTCTGCCATCTGTCTAGGAATACACTCTTACCCCGGGATACGAACGCGCCGCGTTACGAAATTTCCGGGTTACGAAGAAAAAAACTTTAATTAATTATTTCCGGGTTACGAAGGTTTATCCGGGTTGCGAAAAAACGCCGGCGCTATTTTAAATGGAGCCGCGGCAGAGCCGCGGCTTTTCCCCCATTAGCGCCTATGGCAATTCGGCTAACGAAAGACTTCCGGGTTACGAAAATGGCGGCGGAACGAATTAATTTCGTAACCCGGGGGACGAGTGTAATGCCCAAATGTCCTCCATTTTGATCATGCCTAAGAAACATGCATTTCTTTTAACATTTTTTAAAAAAGCAGCAATTTTTTTGCGTGTCCTCCATTTTTTATAAAAAGTGTCCTCCATTTGAAAATCCTGTCCTACATTTGTCCTACATTTGTCCCGGTTTGGAGGTCCTGACTTATGGCAACCCTAAGTGGAGGAGGAGGAGGAGGTGGAGGAGGAGGCGGAGGCGGTGGCAGGACTGGGCTGGGGCCGGTCCTGCCGCCTACGTGGGCCGCATCCGGCCCGCAGGCCAGGGGTTGCCGACCCCTGCTCTTCGGCTTTAACATCTGTCCCTGTGTTGTTTGCAGGATTGGAACCAGACATGGTATACAGATACTCCAAGTCTGACTACCTGCTTTCAATCTACTGTCCTGATTTGGATCCCTTGCATCTGCCTTTGGATCTCTTTCCCCTTCTATTACCTTTATCTTCAGAAGAATGCCAGAGGTTATATCAGGATGTCTGCTGTCTTCAAAGCAAAAATGGCAAGTCGTTTTCTGCAGTGGGGGCTTTTAAACAGGTTTAAATAGCAATGTAAGACACTACCCTTCTTCAGAGTCAGACCATGTCACCCTCAATATTATCAATTGGGTAACAGCCAATTCTCCAATATTTTTAATTGGTTTGGGTTTAACTGGGGTTCGTTATGTTTATTTCACATAACATTTTAATTGTGCCAGTTCTATAAGCTGCTTTTTCAAAGAGAGAAAGGAGGAATTTAAATCAAGCAAGGCTAAAATTGGAGGAAGGGAGTGATTTCAGGTATATGAAGAATTGTACGTTTCCTTAATGACTAGCAACAAGAATGAAACATTGGGATGAGACAGAATGGAGGGGGTCTGTGCCTTCCTTTGTCCAGACCTTTATGTTACCATGTTTGTCTTCTTTTTTTAAAGTTATATTTTTATTAATTATTTCTAGGTCATGTCACATATCCATATAATACACATTCGACACAAACAAAAGCGAACACATAAATGGATATTCAAACATTTATGGAAACACATCAACAGTAGTTAATAATTTAAAAACCTTTCGATTGCTGAAATAATAGCTATAAAGAAATACAGTGGACCCTTGTTATACGCTGGGGTTTGGTTCCAAGACCCCCCGTGGATAACAAAATACGTGAATGCTCAAGTCCCATTAAATATAATGACAGAGCAAAATGGTGTCCCTTATAAAAAATGGAAAATCAAGGTTTGATGTTTGATTTTTTTTGTAAACCTTTCTTAAGAAAACAGAAAAATTATGATTCATTTTCCCCACTTCTTTTTTTACATTTCAGTCTTTCTATAAACAACTGGAAAAGAAATTTGGAATGGAAATTGTTAAGAAAGGGCCTGTACAGACAGGCCAAAATAAAGTTGCTTTGGGTCACTTTAGAGGTCTGCTGTTTAATTGACACACATATCTTAAGAGGCCAGAAGCAGCGCTAAAATTGCGCTCCAGCCCTTAGGACTGAAGCATGGCTTCGGTGCGGCTTCTGGCCTCTTAGGACGCATGCATCATTTAAACAGCATACCTCCAAAGTGACCCAAAGCAGCTTTATTTTGGCCTGTCTGTACGGGCCCAAAGTTAGATACTTAGGATATCTGTTCCAAAATAACAATGCTAAAAAATGGAAAGGTGCAAAAATCATTTAGAACAGTGGAAAGCTTTGAATCTTTCACTTCTGGGAAGACTTTCAGCTGTTAAAATGAATGTTCTTTCAAGTTAATGTACCTTTCCCAAACAATTCCACTAAATATTTCTAGTAAATGGTTTGATCAATTTAGAAAGGACTGCAAAAATTTGTGTGGCAAAGAAAAAAACCAAGGGTAAGATATAAATCATAGAATCATAGAATCGTAGAGTTGGAAGAGACCACAAGGGCCATCCAGTCCAACCCCTGCCATGCAGGAAATCCCAATCAAAGCATCCTCGACAGATGGCCACCCCACAAATGTACTAAGTGATGTACAACTGTAAGCTAATTGCCCCCAACAATCTGGGTACTCATTTTAGCGATCTCAGAAGGATTGTTGAAGAACATGGCTTAAACTTTGTTTGGCATGGTTTCCTGTGGTTTAGCAAAATACAAATGCAAAGAACATTTACTAAACATACAAACAGGAAAGCATTTTATAAAATTTGGATTAAATACAAACAAAGATTCTACACCAAAATCCCTCAAAGAGAACTGCAGTAAAATGATGCATATCTCTAACATATATAGGCACAGTACAGACCTCCCAAAAAAGGCCTGCTGGTGCCTTTTTTCCCCTGCAGGGAAGCTTCAGCCGCCAAACCGCGGCTTCCCTGTGGAGGAAAAAGAACCCGCAAAAAGAGTGTTCTTTTTGCGCCGCCATTGTGATGTCTGAGTGCGCCAATGGTGCATTCGTGATGTAACAAGTGCACACGACATGCGGATGCTATGCATCTGCCCGTATACACGGTGCACCACCATTGTTACAGCACTGCGGCGTACTAGGGTTAGGGACTGTGCGGTTGCTTTAGTACCGTGTGTACCGGGCCATAAATAGCAATAGCAAGTACGTTTCTATACCAATTATCAGTGCACTTAAGCAGTCCCTAACCAGTTTACAAAATGTAAGTTAATTGCCCCCAACAAGCTGGGTATTCATTTTAGCAATCTCGGAAGGATGACAGGCTGAGTTGACCTTGATCCCCTGGATGGGATTGAACTCACAATCTTGTGGTTTGTGAGTGAGTGGTTGCAGTACAGGCATTTAACCGCTGTGCCACCACAGGGCTCCTAAAAACTGCTAACAATTTGTGTTGGAAATGTGGTAAATATGTTGGAATATTTTTTTCATATGTGGTGGGGTTGTAGCAAAGTAAAAAAATACTGGCTCATGATTTGAGCCAAAATGAAGATAATTTAACAAAAAAAAAAAAAACAAAAAAAAAAAAAAACCTCAAGCCCTGGCTTTTTCTTACTTGGATTGTTTAACTTTGAAACCAAAATTAAGAAAGATATTAAAACTTCTCTTGGTTAAGTGTTAGAAAACACCAAACATTCTTATGGAGGAGGAGTGGATTGAAAAACTTGTGGACGTAACAAAAATGGACAAAATGACATACATACTTGAAGGTAAAACCAATAGTAAATTCGCTAAAGATTTGGATAAATTTCAGTACTACTTGAAACAAAGATTCGATAACTTGATGATATCTTCATTCACTGAATTAAGAAATGATTTATAGTTTCCATGGGAGGGAAGAATATGTACCACAGATATTCATGTTACCATGTTCTTCTGAACAATATGTTCATCTTGTTTCTAGGTTCTTGGCTTTGTTTTCTTAGTGATGTATTTCTCAAGTACAGTCCACATTCTCTGGGAAGCAAACCAAGGAATTCAGCAGGGTGCAGGAGTCATCATCAGCCCTGCTTTACAGCTGTTCACTATGGTAATTCCAACATTTGCTTAGTTTTCTATTGCATCTCCTTTTCCCTCCCCCCACCTTTCCTGGGCACTTAGAATCAGCCAGTCCTATTTCTAGGCAGGGAAATCCCAGTAACAGAGTCTTAACAATCCAAAGTGATTACCAGTAAAATCACACACAGTTAGTTATATCCATTCCAGGAGGGCTACCGCCGCCGCCGCCACCACCACACTGGAACTTTGCCTCTCTCCAACAGCAGCAAATGTTACAGCTGAAAAGCAGTTTGGAGGATTCTCCAGAGTAGGGTGGTGGTGACACTGGGAGAGCCACTCTTCACCAGTGGTTGAAGGAGGGACTGGAGCACATTTGGATTGAGTATGGATTTTAGTGTTTAATAGAAGACTTGAGAGGTTGTTACACAAAACTGTGGTTATTACCTTTTGGCCCTCCAAATGTTTTGGTGTTCAGCCACCAAAAAGCCCCATCCAGGATAACCAGAGGCAAGCAATTCGGGAAGACTGAAGGCTGAGAAGCTCTTGTTCTCTGCTGCCCCGATCTAATGGTTAAGAGGGTAGATTTCAACTGAATGTTAGGAGCAATTTCTTGGGGCTGAGTTAGTTCAATAATGAAAGTGATAGCCTAGACCAGGGGTAGGCAACCTTTTTGAGCCGGAGGCCGGGTTGCTGTCCCTCAGACAACTGGGGGGCCGAAGCCGGGGGGTGGAGCTTCCACCCCCTGGGGGCGGGGTCGCGTGCCGGGCATGGAGCCTCCACCCTCTGGGGGCAGAGCTTCCACCCCCAGGGGCCAGGCCACCTCCTCTTTGCCGGCCCCTGAGGGGCCCCAGGCCCTGTCAGAGGCTGGGAAAAAGCCGGCGGGGACCGCCAGCGCTGGATGTCTCCCTGTCTTTGCTGGCTCCTGACGCCAGGGGCCCGCTGCCGCTGTCGGAGTCCTCCTGGAGGGCCCCAGGGAAGGCAATGGGCCTCCCAGTGGCCCGCTGCCGCCGCCGGAGACCTCCTGGAGGGCCGCTGGGAAGGCAATGGGCCTCCCAGAGGCTCGCTGCCACTGCTGGAGACCTCCTGGAGGGCCCAGTGACGGCAACTGGCCTGCCAGGGGCCCGCTGCTGCCACCGGAGCCCTCCTGGAGGGCCCCGGCGATGGCAACGGGCCTCCCAGAGCTCCGGTGTGGCTCCTGGAGCCCCGTTTCAGGGCTCCAGAGGCCGCAGCGGGCCTCTTAATGGGCGCCACCATTTTGAAGGACAAAATGGTGGCCGAAGCCACCGAAATCGGCGGCAATTTTGGCGGCAGGAGGGACCGGGGGCCAGCGGAAAGGCACTCGCGGGCCGGAGGTTGCCGACCCCTGGCCTAGACAGGTACTGGGCTATCCTTTGTTGGTGGTTTTCAAACAGAGGCTGGACAGTAATTTATTAAGAATTCTCTTGCTCTGATTTTCCTATATGAAGCTGGATGTTTATTATTTGTTTGTCTGTTTGTTTGTTTGTATTTATACCTCACTCTTTAGAACAACTTGTTACAGTTCCCTGCCCTCAGGCTTACAGTCTAAAAAGACGTGACACAAAACCATAAAGGAATGGCAGTGGAGAAGAGGATCAAATCCTGCAGACACTACCAGTTCTTCTGCCCCTCTGAGGCCAAGGCTATGACAGGCCGAATGGAAGGAGGGTTTTTCTTCTGTTTCAGGCACCCAAGTTTGCCTGGATGGCTTACAAGACATGCTCCAACTCTGTGATTCTAAGTGGTGATGCAAGTGATTTGTGGTATCTTCTCCACTGTTTTGCTTGCAACAGCTCCATTTGGCTGCCTGTCATGGCCAGCCAAGATCAGCTCTCGGAGGATGAGCCTCCTCCAGAGCAAGAGCTGATTGAGGCTACACCAGGTGGCAATCCTGCTCTGCCAGGTCCCAGCTGTGCTCTCCCAGCCCCAGAGGAGGAGGCCCAACCAGGTCCTAGTGCTAGAGAGGGGCCTTCTATGGTGCAACAGCCCAGTGGTGACTCTGGGGAGGAAGCTTGCCTGGAGGTGCCTACGTTCAAAGAGAGAAGGGCTGAGAGTGCTTGCAGGCACAGATCCAAGAGGATTGCAGAGAGGCAATTAGCCAACCAGCCTCAGGTGGCACAGGGGAGAGTTTCCCTTATTTAAACTGTTGAGAGATCTTCACTGTTTGCCTGAGTTTATTGCATGATCGCTTTTAGCACTGGCTTCTTGTATCTTGATTCCTTGTTGCTTTGACCTCGGACCGGACCCTTGTTATCTTCTGGCTGCTTTGACCTCGGACTGCTTTGACCACTCTGACTCCCAGTATCCTGACTTCGGCTTGGTTTTCGGTTTGCTTTGTCTTCTGGTATCCTGACCTCGGCTTGACTTCTCGGACTGCTTTCACGCTGAATCCTTGCAAGGTCTGTGTTTTGCATCCACTTGCTTGGCTGAACCATTCTATCAGCGTGTGTCTGTGAGTGCTGGCCGCAGTCCAGGACACTGCCACAGCAGCAGTGCCTTAATGTTGCTCACTTTTATTACTTGAATTTTCTTTCTTTTTTTCAGTTGTAAAGCTGCTACTTAGTCTGACCACATTTTGTATTATATATTTTTGTCTTACTTTCCTGTTAGGTCCTGGTTATATTTCTAACCCAGATGGAACGACAGAAAGGTGTCCAATCTTCAGGCATTCTGTTGATGTATTGGTTACTCTCTTTTCTCTCCACTACAGTTTCGCTTAGCTCCAAAATACAACATGTTCTGGAAGATGTAAGTCTAGATTGTTGATTGTGTCACATAATTTTGGCGACCTTTCTGTAACAGATGTTAACTTTGATCAATGGGTCAGGTCAGAGCCTTTTCTCCAGCAACAGTGGAAGTGCCCACCTTAGGAGGAGGATTCTGCAAGAACCAAGTAGAAACAGAAAAGGAGAAATAATTGTTAAAGAATTCCACTCTTAATATAGAACAGCTTGATCCTCACTGAACTATTCTAGAAGAGCAAAGGTAATAGGCAGCTGTGTTCCAGTATGTTCTCCATGAAGAGAGTGAGAGCAAGTATACATTTATTTATTTATTTATTATGGTATTTATACTCAGCCCTAAAGGCTATCAGAGCGGCTTGCAATTATTATTATTTTTAATAAGATGGTTCCCTGCCCTCAGGATTAAAATCTAAAAAGACACGACACAAAAGGAGAAGGGAATGGTAGTCGGGAAGGGGATCAGGTCCAGCAGTTCTTCTCTCCTTCTGAGGCCTGGATCAAGGCAGATGGACTGGAGGGAGGGCTCGGCTTCTTAATCTAGGCCAGGCCTGATGGAGCTGGGTCTGCATCTCTCCCTCAATGGCCAGATGGCACCGGATGGACTGGAGTAGGGCTCTGCTTCTTAGAAGGCACTTGGAAGGCAGAGGTCCAAACAGCAGCTTCTTCTTCCCTCTGGCCCCAGATAGTCACTGTGGTTCCCTCATTCTCTCTGCTGGGGTGTTTTGCAGCAAAGCCCTGTCAGATCCTGGTTTTATAGCCCTAGCAGGCAAAATAGCTGCGAGTGATGACAAACACAGTGCCTACTGAGTTAGGGCCTCAGTCCTGAAGAGAGAGGAATCCATTTGGAAGACAGAGGTCCAAGTACCAGTAGAACCAGCAGCTTCTTCCGCCCCCTGGACTGCTGATAGTCACTGTGATCCTCCTTCTGTCTCTGCTGGGGTGTTTTACACACTTCTCTCACTAAGAGCCCACAGCAGTGGCAGTTGAGATTTTTTTATAGGAAGCCAGATCTTGCAAAAAGGACCAAAGAGAGAAGCAAGTGGAATTAAATGGGGAGCTTTTTCCATAGGAAGCCATGGCTTATAGAACAGAACAGAGAGAGAAGCAAGTGGATTTAAATGGGGAGTTTTTCTGATTGAAAGCAAAGGCTTGGAAAATGGTCTGGAGGGGGAAGGAATTGGTGTTCAGTGGAGATTGAGGCATTAGGCTTGCTTGCTTTAGGACCTTTCTAAGCATTACTGATGTATTGACCCTTCTACAAGGGTCAATTTTGGGGCATAAATGTCTCGACTCATAGTCAAGTATATACGGTATGTGCATAATATCATGAATTATTTACTTTTGCAGGGTTTCGGAAGAGATCCCTTCCATAATGTTACCTCATATATTTATTTCACCTTGGTCTTGTTGGAACTTGTGCTCTGCTGCATTGTAGATCAGCCTCCGTTCTTCTTTAAAGTTGCCATTGACACTGTAAGAATTTGACTTATTTGATATTGATATTCATTTAGAGATTCTTTAATGATTTCTTTAGAATTCCAGCTCCCCCTTCCCCTCCCCCCCCCTTTCTTCTTCTTCTTCTTATACATTTCCAGTCCTTACTGCTCCTGGTAAAAGAGTTGATGTCCTCATCCTCTCAGCCAAGCTAAAATAATGGATAATAAAGTATAAATGTGTTATTTCTCAAATTCCTAATGATCTTAAATTACATATAACAAAGCAATTATAATGCTGTGGATATTGTTGGACTTCAACTCCCATCAGGCCAAGCCAACATAGCCAGTGGTGAGGTATGCTGGGAATTTCAGCAATTCTCTAGAGGGCCACAGATTCCCCCTGGACTTTCTGTTTGCTATTTTGTTGTGCTGCTTTTCTGATGGTTTACTTTTTAAAAACTAGTTTTAATTTTTAATCATTTAATCATCTTTTAACTTTTGTATTTTGTGAATATTAAGTATGTGTTTTTATCCTTGAGTCCCAAACTGGGAAAAAGGTAGGATGTTGTTGTTGTTGTTGTTATTATTATTTGTTAATAATCACTGACACACATATGAACTATTTTAGGACTGAGTTTTGGCTTTTCACAATGAATTGTAAAAATTTGTAAATGGAGTTTTGTGATAAGCCTAATATGTCCTCAACCCAGATGTAGGGGAATTGCATATAGATTTTGCTGTTTGTAGTAAAATATGCAGATGTTCTACAATTTTATATAAAATTCCAGAAGTTCAGTGAATTTGTATTGATGACTAGTATAACTTATGAACATATGAAGTTGCTGTTGGCCATCTAGCCTAGTACTGCAGCAGCATTCCAGAGTACCAAGAGAGGAGTTTTCTCAGCCAAACCTGGAGAGACTGGAGACTGATATTAGTCAGCAGCAGGACATAATAGCTAGTCAAAGAAAAAACCTCCAAAATAAAAAAAAAGTGTACCCTTGGTAAAGGAAATTCAAAGGGGCTCATGGAGATCAATTCCAGCATCTAGCACCATATAAAATCAAATAAGACTGATCTGACATGGAAGGGCTGAGAAGATCCATGAAGCCATCATGGCATTCTTGTAGTTGGCTGAGCTAGCAGAAGCATTGCCGCCCATCCTTTTAAACAGAAGACAGACTGCATTGTAAGTTTAATAAGATTTGAGAGAGGACGATCTTCTACAGTATTATTCTACTGACACTAAAGAGGGACTGTGATTATTAACTGAGGATTTAAGTTAAAGAGATTGTGACTAATTTGAGAAAGAAGAAGTTGGGAAATAAATTAATACACCTAATCAATTAACCAGGGAAAGAAATGATGTGAAAAAGTGAAGCTGAAATTAGCAAAGTGACTTTGAACTTTTAAACTGAAAGGGAATAAAAGATGTGTGAGAGAGATGGAGATGGTGAGATGCTGATTCGCCAGAGGAGGTGAAGGAGAAAAGTGATCATCAAAAGAAGGCTCCGAAAGAAGAACCAGAAGGGGAAGCTGAGGAGAACAGACGAAGCCAGACATATGAGACAGATGACAGTGAAGGAAGGACTGGGGCAGAGACAAAGTGGTTGGTAAAATATGGGATTGTTATATTTGAAGAGTTTAGCAACAGAATACGGTGGTATCAACTATCAGCAAGAAACAACTATATTGATAGAAATGAGACAGAAGAAGATATCTGATAATAAAGAGCCTATATGAACAACAAAATGAAGAGCTAATTTTGGAAACTAATTCCAGCACTAGCAGAATTTGTAGGACAAACCAAAGAAAGATTTATACCAAGGTGGTTTAAATCTTCAGAATTAACTTCTCAACAACAAAAAAAGAAGAATTTACCAAGCGTTATAGTAATATATTTTACAAGAGAGAGAATGGGAGACTGATTTATACCATTAAATTACGAAAAGGATATCATGATTGAGAGAAGAAGGGAATGTAATTTCTTAATGAGACACCTTATGAAGGGCATAAGATATAGATGGAATATCTTTTACGCACAACTAAAAAAGTTACAAAATAAATACAGCAGCGAAAGCTGAAGAATTTTTGAAAAAACATATAAAGGGTTTAGAAAGATTGTATGAAGAAGAAGCTGGAAAACAGCAACATGAATGTAAGAAAGATTCACAACATGAACAAGAAGTAGAGGCTGAAGACTCAGAGGAATAAGAAGAAAGTGACCCAGAGGGAGGACACCCAGATGACAAAGACCAACTGGAATATAGAGAATGGATTTGTTTTGGGATGCAGCATTTTCATTTTCTGATATTTTTCTATTTTTTATTGTAAGATATTGTATTATATGCACATCTGAGATTTATCTTATACTTCAAACTTTTACAGAACCCATGTCCTGAATCCAGAGCCTCTTTTCTTTCCAAAATCACATTTTGGTGGTTTGCAAGGTAAGAAAATATGCCACATGCTTCTTTGAAGGTATTAACGCAAGCTGGAAAAAAATTACTTTTTAAATAGAAATACAATCCATCTCCCCATAAAAAGAGTGTGACCAGTTAACCCCCTGTGGGCCTGCTGCTTTTTATGTTGTCTAGGTGCTTAGTGAGGATAACCAGCTCAAAGTCCACACTATTAATCTCCCTATATTGAGAGCTCTGATCCGAATTTGAACTGGGAAGCCTTTAAATCAAAGATAGGGAACATTGTTCGCTCACATAGGGGGCCAAAGGCAGTTTCACACAAGTTCTTGAGGATGTGTACATTTGAGTGGCAATCAGGGACAAAAGGGTGGAACAAAACATTGTCAAGACCATGTTGCACCCTGCTCTGGAAAAATGACATGGATGTGGTATTTTGTCCCTGCCTGCCACTCAAATGTACACATCCTCAAGAACTTTCTTGAAACTGCCTTTGGTCCCTTATGTTCCCAATCTTTAATTTAAAGGCTTTGAATAGAGGACACCTTCAAATAGAGGACTATAATCTGATCCATCTTGGAATTCGGTGGGATCATCTGGCCCTCCAGCTTTTGTTGGACTGCAACTGAGGCCAACATGGAGAATGTGGGTTATTTATTACTTTATTACTCCTCCCAGAGCCTCTGCAGAGCAGTTCCTGCTACAGAGAGGAGGAGGAGAGAGGTAGCTGGGAAGCCATTGTAAGTGGTGACTGTTTAATTTTTTTAACTCTAGGAAGAGTGTGCTTGTAGTCACATCTTCAGTGAGTCACATCTGTGAGTCACTCGGGGCGGAGCTAGCAGACTAGCTCTTTATTACTCCTCCCAGAGCCGCGCGCCGAAATTTTATTTCCATTTTTATTTCATCTTTTTTCATCTGAGGAAATCTACAGCAGAGGCAGAACTGACTGAGCTCACTGCCACAAATTGTTGAAACATCAGGGGCTTAACGTTGGTGTTTTATGGAGGATTTTTTTTTCAGGAGGAAGCCCACAGTCCTGTTCCAGTAATTTCCTAAGACTTTTCAGTATGGACACTGATGGAACCACGGCAGTCACCTGCAACACTTGTGGGATGTTTGTCTTCTTGCCTACAGAAGTGGAGAACTTCATATGCCCCAAGTGCAAATTGGTAGCTCTCTTGGAGGAGAAAGTGCAACAGTTGGAGTCCAGAGTAGCTACACTTCAGCATATTAGGGAGCAGGAGGATTTCCTGGACACAACAGAACTAACAATCCTGGACGAATACCACGCAGAGGAAGATGCTGGAGCCGAGGAGGTCACTTCACATACACAGGAGGCAGACAGCTGGAGGAATGTCACACAGAGAAGTAGGCCAAGAAGGGATTGTTTGGGAAGCTTGCAGCTAGAGAATCGATTCGAAGCTCTTTCCCTTATCAAGGAGGATGAAGAAGAGCAGCATGGACAGACTTCAGGGACAGAGCAGGCAAGCCTGAGAGTCCCACCCAAGGGAACAGCCACTGCTAACCCTCATAGGAGGCGTGTGGTCATAGTGGGGGACTCCTTGCTGAGAGGTACAGAAGCAGTGATTTGTAGGCCTGACAAGATGTCTCGAGAGGTGTGTTGTCTCCCAGGGGAAAAGATCCGTGATGTGACAGAGAGGCTGACAAGACTGGTCAAGCCTATGACCAATACCCCTTCCTTTTGGTCCACGTGGGAACCAACGATACTGCAAGACACAGCCTGCAGAACATCAAAAGGGATTACGAGGCGCTTGGTAGGAAGCTGAAAGGAATGGATGTACAGGTTGTCATCTCGTCTTTTCTGCCAGTTGAAGGGCACAGTCCAGGAAGGGATAAGAAAATAGTGGATGTGAACAACTGGCTTCGCAGATGGTGCCGCCGAGAACGATTTGGATTCTTTGATCATGGACTGCAGTTCCATGAGGAGGGACTTCTTGCAACGGGTGGGTTGCATCTCACGCCAGTTGGAAGAAATGTTTTTGCCAACAGTCTCAAGAACTTGATCAAGAGGGCTTTAAACTGAGTTCCGTGGGGAAGGGAGACAATATTAAGGAAGGCGAAAGGGATGGCGAAAATAGTCAAACAGACACAGAGGAAACAAGAAAAAAAGTGCAAGGACCCAACAGTAGGAGGCAAATAAACTTGCACAAGCAACAAGTAAATGGGACCCGTGGTCTGCGATGCCTCTACACTAATGCACAGAGCATGGGAAATAAGCAAGATGAACTTGAACTCCTAGTACAGCAAAGCAAATATGATATAATAGGCATCACTGAAACCTGGTGGGATGAGTCTCATGATTGCAATGTGGAAATAGAGGGGTATAATCTTTTTAAGAGAAATAGGCCAAACAGGAAAGGAGGAGGAATAGCATTATATGTCAGAGATATTTACACCAGTGAAGAGATCCAGGACATCAATCATGGAAGCCAGGTGGAGAGCATCTGGATAAGAATCAAAGGGGAGGGAAACAACAAGGATGTTACAGTGGGAGTCTACTACAGACCCCCAAGTCAGACTGAGGAATTGGATGATATCTTTCTAGAACAGATGACCACACAGTCAGAAAAGAAAGATGTAGTAGTGATAGGCGACTTTAACTACCCTGACATTTGCTGGAAGTCAAACTCAGCGAAATCCACAAGGTCTAGCAAATTCCTCACTTGCCTGGAAGACTATTTCATGGTCCAAAAGGTGGAAGAGGCAACAAGGGTGTCAGCTATTTTGGATCTGATCCTAACCAACAAGGATGACTTGGTTAATGGGGTGCAAGTGGTGGGATCTTTAGGTGGAAGTGACCATGTTCTCCTGGAGTTTGTTATACAATGGAAAGGAGAAGCCAGGCATAGTCAAACATGCATTCTAGACTTTAGGAGAGCGGATTTCAGTGAACTTAGAGAAGTATTGAGGGTGATCCCATGGTCAGAAATACTAAAAGGGAAGGGAGTTCAGGCCGGATGGGAGTTTCTCAAAAGAGAGATACTGAAGGCACAATTTCAAACAGTTCCAGTGAAAAAGAAAAATGGGAGGTGTCTCAAGAAACCAGGATGGATGACTAAGGAACGTTCAACTGAGCTGAGTTTGAAACGGAACATGTATAAGAAATGGAAAAAGGGGGAAATCACAAAAAAGGAATTCAAAGAAATAGCAGGCATGTGTAGGGGTAAAGTCAGAAAAGCTAAAGCGCAGAATGAACTCAGGCTTGCTAGAGAGGTTAAAAACAACAAAAAGGGCTTTTTTGGATATGTCTGCAGCAAAAGTAAGAAGAAGGAAACGGTAGGGCCACTGCGTCGAGAGGATGGCAAAATGTTAACAGGGGACAGAGAAAAGGCAGAATTACTCAACACCTTCTTTGCCTCAGTCTTCTCAGAAAAGGAAAAGGGTGCTCAACCTGAGGATAATGGAGCAGAGGACAGAATAGGGGAATTTCAGCATTGAGTAATTAAATAGATAGTAGAGGAACACCTTGTTAATCTAAATGAATTTAAGTCTCCGGGACCAGATGAACTCCATCCAAGGGTATTAAAAGAACTGGCAAATGTAATATCGGAGCCATTGGCAATAATCTTTGAAAACTCCTGGAAAACAGGAGAAGTCCCAGCAGACTGGCGGAGGGCAAACGTTGTCCCCATCTTCAAAAAGGGGAAAAAAGAGGATCCCAACAATTATCGTCCAGTTAGTCTGACATCAATCCCAAGAAAGATTCTAGAGCAGATAATTAAACAAAGAGTCTGTGAACATCTAGATGGCAATTCCATAATCACAAAAACTCAACATGGGTTTCAGAGAAACTAGTCATGCCAGACAAATCTAATCTCTTTCTTTGATAAAATTACCAGCTTGTTAGATGAAGGGAATGCTGTGGATATAGTATATCTTGATTTCAGTAAGGCCTTTGACAAAGTTCCCCATGACATTCTTGCAAACAAGCTTGTAAAATGTGGACTAGACAAAGTAACTGTTACATGGATTTGTAACTGGTTGACCGGCCGAACCCAAAGGGTGCTCAACAATGGCTCCTTTTCATCCTGGAGAGAAGTGACCAGTGTGAGACTTTGCGCAGAGAGATTGCTCTGACCAAAAATCCACAACAAACTTCAGGTAAATCAGAAAGTTTATTATAAAGATAAAGTTGAAGCATTCCTGGCCACGTCTTTGCTGAATCTGAGGAACTCCACATAGAGACCGCACTTTACAATTCCCCAGACCCTTCCCTTTGAGTTGGTTTCCCTTCGGTTCAGCCTTTGATGTAGAAGTTCTCCCTTTGTTCTTAAGGGGGAAAGGAAGGGGGGTTGTTGACTATTTGGTTCCTAGATCCTCTACCAAGGAGAGATCTAAGACTGTATGTATCTTTGGTATCAGTTACCCAACAACCCCTCATAAAACTGCCTTTCTGCAATACGTGACCATCCGGCCCATTCCTCATGGTGGCAGCCCCTATTCCCAAAATGACTGTCTATCTATATCTCCACTTCCTCTCTCTATATGCGTATGTATCTCTTCCCTATTTGTGTGTGAGAACCTATTCCCTGACCCCCCCACTCTGCGGTCTATCTATCTATCTCTCTATCTCTCTATCTCTCCAAACCTCATGGCAGAATGCACCTTGAATGACTGACTGAAGGTGGATTCTGACAACCAGTGGGGTCCCACAGGGCTCTGTCCTGGGCCCAGTGTTATTCAACATCTTTATCAATGACCTGGATGACAGAATTGGGAGCATACTTATCAAATTTGCAGATGACACCAAATTAGGAGGAATAGCTAATACCCTAGAGGACAGGATCAAGATTCAAAATGACCTAAATAGACTAGAAAGCTGGGCCAAAGCTAAAAAAATGAAATTCAACATGGAGAAATGTAAGGTATTGCACTTAGGGCAGAAAAATAAAATGCACAGATATAGGATGGGTGACACCTGGCTGAATGAAACTACGTGTGAAAGGGATCTAGGAGTCCAAGTAGACCACAAGTTGAACGTGAGTGAACAGTGTGATGCGGCAGCTAAAAAAGCCAATGCAATTTTAGGCTGCATCAATAAAAGTATAGTGTCTAGATCAAGAGAATAGTTCCACTGTATTCTGCTTTGGTCAGGCCCCACCTAGAATATTGTGTCCAGTTCTGGGCGCCACAATTCAGAAAGGACATTGAGAAACTGGAGCGTGTCCAAAGGAGGGCGACAAAAATGGTGAAGGGTCTGGAAACCATGCCCTATGAGGAAGGACTTAGGGAGCTGGGGAGGTTTAGCCTGGAGAAAAGAAGCTTAAGAGTTGATATGATAGCCATGTTTAAATATTTGAAGGGATGTCAAATTGAGGAGGGAACAAGCTTGTTTTCTTCTGCTCCAGAGAACAGAACCTGGAACAATGGATGCAAGCTACAGGCAAAGAGATTCCACCTCAACATTAGGAGGAACTTCCTGACAGTAAGGACTCTTCGACAGTGGAATGCCCTCCCTTTGAGGGTGATAGAGTCTCCTTCCTTGGAGGTCTTTAAACAGAGGCTGGATGGCCTTCTGTCAGGGATGCTTTGATTTGGATTTCCTGCATGGCAGGGGGTTGGACTGAATGGCCCTAGTGGTCTCTTCCAACTCTATGATTCTATGATTAAACAGAGAGTCTGTGAACATCTAGAAGGCCATGCCATAATCACAAAAAGTCAACATGGGTTTCAGAAAAACAAGTCAGGCCAGACAAATCTGATCTCTTTCTTTGATAAAATTACCAGCTTGGTAGATGAAGGGAATGCTGTGGATATAGTATATCTTGATTTCAGTAAGGCCTTTGACAAGGTTTCCCATGACATTCTTGCAAACAAACTTGTAAAATGTGGGCTAGACAAAGTAACTGTTACATGGATTTGTAATTGGTTGACTGGCCAAACCCAAAGGGTGCTCAATAATGGCTCCTTTTCATCCTGGAGAGAAGTGACCAGTGGGGTCCCACAGGGCTCTGTCCTGGGCCCAGTGCTATTCAACATCAGGGGTAGGCAACCTTTTTGAGCTGGAGGCCAGGTTGGTGTACCCCAGACAATGGCGGGGGACGAAGCCAAAAAATACATAATTAAATAATTAAATAATATAGGACAACATTTTCAAATGTAGGACACATTTTTAAAATGGAGGACATGTGAAAAATTTGATGCTTTTTAAAAAATGTTAATATAAATGCATGTTTCTTAGGCATGATCAAAATGGAGGACATTTGGGCATTATTCCTAGACAGATCACAGAAAGGTTCACATGGCTATGCATATTGAACATGTCAAGGTGGTCTCACAAGAAGTGATTTGCCCTCGGGTTCAACTGTTCTTCTCAGAAGTGTGTACTTGGTCAAGGGACTGTGTTTTTTCTTTACTGTGCATGAGTTTGTAAAAATCACAGCAACTTACATTGGCCGTGCCTCTGAAGCTGGCTCATATCAATATCACCATCACCATCACCATCCTCCTCCTCCTCTTCTTCTTCTTCCTCCTCCTTCTGCTCCTTCCTCCTCCTCCTCCTTTCTCCTTCCTCCTGCTCTTCCTTCCTTCCTCCCTCCTCATCCTCCTCCTCCCCGCGTGCCTGTGCGAGAGGCCAATAGCCCCCCCTTGCCCATTGCCAAAGGCCCCGTGGGGCCTTTGGCGGCGGCAATCGGTGGCAGAACTGAGCAGGGGCTGGTCCCAACGGCTCGGCGGGCCACAGGTTGCCGATCCCTGTTGAACATCTTTATCAATGACTTGGATGACAGAATTGGGAGCATACTTATCAAATTTGCAGATGACACCAAATTAGGAGGAGTAGCTAATACTCCAGGATCAAGATTCAAAATGACCTGAACGGACTAGAAAACGGGGCCAAAGCTAACAAAATGAAATTCAACACGGAGAAATGTAAGGTATTGCACTTAGGGCAGAAAAATAAAATGCACAGATATAGGATTGGGGACACCTGGCTGAATGAAACTACATGTGAAAGGGATCTAGGAGTCCAAGTAGACCACAAGTTGAACATGAGTCAACAGTGCGATGCAGCAGCTAAAAAGGCGAATGCAATTTTAGGCTGCATCAATAAAAGTATAGCGTCTAGATCAAGAGAAGTAATAGTGCCACTGTATTCTGCTCTGGTCCGGCCCCACCTGGAATATTGTGTCCAGTTCTGGGCACCACAATTCAAAAAGGACATTGAGAAACTGGCCATCTGTTGGGGATGCTTTGATTTGGATTTCCTGCATGGCAGGGGGTTGGACTGGATGGCCCGTGCGGTCTCTTGCAACTCTATGATTTTATGATTCCTTCAGCTCCCCCTCCTCCTCTTCCTCCTCCTCCTCCTCCTTCTGCTCCCCCTCCATCTCTTCCTCCTCCTCCTGCTGCTCCCCCCTCCTCCTCTTCCTTCTCCTCTTCCTCCTCTTCCTTCTTCTCCTCCCCCCTCCTCCATGCGCCATGCGGCCTGGGGGCGGGGCGGAGGAGGCAGAGGAGAATGAGGTGGGCAGCGTGGGGCCATGCCGGGAGGTGGGGAGGGTGGTGCGGGGCTGCGCAGGGAGGGTGGTGCGGGGCTTCCCCCTTTGCCTCCTCTGCCCCAGGCCGCGCGGCCCTCCTCTTCCTCCTCCGCGCAGTGGTGGAGGAGGAGGGCAGCGCGGTCAAGCGGTCGTGCGGCCCAGGAGGAGGTGGAGGAGAAGGTGGAGGAAGAGGCGGCAGTGGTAGTGGTGGTGGCGGCGGCAGCAGGTCCAGGCTGGGCCTGGTCCTGCCGCCTCTGTGAGCCGCCCGGGGGTTGCCGACCCCGTTCCCCAAAGTCAGACAGATACAAACTACATTGACACTCCAGACATATAATTTCATAAATGTATGTCCCACATACCCCACAACAGTGAAATGCACAATACTCATACATTCAGGTTTAGACCTAGTTGCTAGTACCTAATTAGAACAGACCCACAGAAACAAAACAATGGACTTCTTAAGTCACCATTTAGGAATTGATTCAGTGTGTCTATTCTGGCTGGCACTAGCAATTGAATATAGGCTTAGCTATTTGCTTCCCTGATGCTGCTTGTTTTACAGGATGATCTGGAAAGGATATTGGAAACCACTACAAACAGAAGACTTGTGGTCATTAGCGAAAGAAAACTCCTCTGAAGAGATTGTTACCAAGTTTGAAGATGCCTGGGAAAAGAATCATGCAAGAGCTGAGCAGTAAGTGCCTTTATGCATTAAAGCAAAGTGTAAAGAAGCATAGTTTTTTGTGGGTTTTTCAGGCTATGTGGCCATGTTCTAGCAGAGTTTCTTTCTGACATTTCGCCAGCATCTGTGGCTGGCATCTTCAGAGAATGCTTTGCCTGCAAAAATTGGGGGTATATATACTGTGTGAGCCTGGGAATGCAGGAGTGATTTGCATGTGTATTGTTCCGTGTTGATGACTGGCCTCAGCCTGGGAGGCTAATGCAAACAAGGATTAATGTCTGCTAATTGGTGATCAGTTATCTGCTGGGAAAGCCCCTGACTCTGAATGGTTTCACATTTGCTGAGTCCTTATTTTGCTATTCTTCAGGACTGGTAGCCAAACTTTATTTACTTTGAGGGTTTCTTCTTTCCTGTTGATATTATCCAGATGTTTGTGGATTTCAATGGCTTCCCTGTGCATCCTGACATGGTAGTGGTTGGCATGGTCCAGAACTTAAGTGTTTTCAAACAGTATTTTATGCCCAGGATGGTTTGTGGCATGTTCTGCTACTGCTGATTTTTCTGGCTGACCCAGTCTGCAGTCTCTCTCATGTTCCTTGATTCTTGTTTGCACACTGCGTTTGGTGGTCCCTATGTAGACTTGTCCACAGCTGCTGCATCCTTTACATTGTAAGGAAGCGATCCAGCTGCTAGTCCCATTTGGGATCTGGAAAAGCAAATGACTGTTGCGGGCCTCTCTGGAAACATATGGCTGGCCTTGGTTGTGAATAGGATGTTGTACAAGGTGAGCTTTTCATTAGATCCAGCAAAGCTCACCTTTGCAAAAGGAATGAAAAGCCACTTGATAGGATCCCAGTGCTAGCATCTCTGGAGAGGTTTACCTGGCACCAACCTGGAATTGGGAACGTAACTTTTTTTTTACATCACCGTCTGGAATCCTCTAACCATCAAAGCTGTAATCCAAAAAAGAGTAATTTTTCAGGGCTTGTGTCATGTTTATTATCATTTTAGCACAAACTATAACCATATTCAGTGTCAGTGTATTGATTTCCTAGTTTACCAAAGAGACTTCATCAGCATGAGAAGAATAAAGGGAACTGACGTATGTCTTTTCCTCAGGGTTTTTTAAAAATACAATTTAATTCTGTGGGCTATTTTATGTTGCCTTTATGATTCTATGGCTTTATTTTGGTAATAGCTCTGATCTGTGGCTGTGCAACCATATAAATATAGTAAAATCAAATAAAGTTCATTGTTTTTTACTTTATTGATCAGAATTTTGGAATTTATGAAACATAAACAAGAGCAAGGAAATAGACAAGAGGTTGATGAAACTCCCATCCTGCTTCAACAAGAAAATAGCAAAAGCAAACCATTGCTGAAAGCTTTCTGGAGTGTATTTGGGACATATTTTCTTCTTGGGACTCTCTGCTTAGTTATTGGTGATGTCTTCTTGTTTTTGGTTCCAAAGACATTAAGGTATGTGGGCACCCGAAAATATGTTTCTAAGCTGATACAGCAGATACTCAATGGTACACCATACAATTTTAAAAGTTGGAAGAGATGTTAGATGACATCTAATCAATCCCCCTTCTCAGCACCAGTGAGCACTCCATATTCTTCATGACAGCCGTTCAGATATTTGAAGGATGCTATGCTTTCTCCCCTTAACCTTTTTTCTCCAGACTGAACATTCTCCCCTAAGATTAACAATCATCTTAGTTACCTGTCTCTGGACACACACTAGTTTCTCAATGTTCTTCCTAACCTGTGGAGCCAGAATTTGTCACAGTGTTACAGATGTGCCTGCTATCCCTATTTACACTTATTTAGCCCCATTGGAGTTAAATATATTGGCATTTATGTCTGAGGCCCGAAACAGGCCAAAAGGTGCAGGGGCTTTAGGGGCATGGTGTGCAGACGACACATGCCCCTGATGTGGCTGGAAGCTGCTCTGAGGCCACCCAAGGCGGCCCAAAGTCACTGGAAAAAAGAGCACCCAAAAGCTCAGAGTGTGCTGTCTGGTCGCCATAGTTCCTGGCCAATTGGGGCTGGAGTGGCCAGAGGCTAGTCCAAGCCACCAGTCTGCTTCGCCTCTGAGTTATCATGCACCGATTTGTATTTAAAGTTCTGAAAAAAAATTCACCATTGCCCCAGTTTTAGTCAAGATAGTTAGTCTTAACACAGCAAAACACCTTCACAGTGTTGATCCTGCTGCTTGGCACCAATTATGTCTTCCCAAAGCAGTCTTCCCATCAGTGCTTAGAGATTATCTTCACCTCATAAATATTTGAAGACCCCTTGGTCTTAGTCACTTGCCCTACATCTACCCTTAATACACTTTCCTTTAAATGAATTAGAGTTGGGGTCCCCAATGTCCTCCTCTTAGATGTGTTTTATCTTTGGTAGTGTGTGAAGTTATTGTTATAAATTCACTCAGGACAATACTCTTCTGGAAACAAATAAACATTAACTTTATTTATAAGCGGGTGTTAAGATAATATCTTTTCAAGAATGTTTCACAGATTGTATGGTTACAGTAATCAGAGTACTTTAATAGATACAAATTATTTTTTCCAGTTCCTTTATTTAACTCTTTCAAGCCTAAATTGTTTCTTGCCTCTTTTAAACATCTTATCTTATACAGTGCGCCCACATCGTATGCGGGCGTGATATACACAGCTTTCAGCATATGCTGAAATCCACCCCGGAAGAAGCCATGGCGTGCCCTGGAAGAAGTAATGGGGTGTGTGCCTGTGGTGCCCATGCAGACCTCAGGCATGATGCCCATTATTTTTAATGGGACTCCACCATATGCAGGATTTCCCTTATTTGTGTGTGTGTGGGGTCCGGAATGGATCCCCCGTGTAAGGGAAGGGACCACTGTAGTATTAATCTTCTTCCCGTTTAACAGAACTATGAATTCCGTTAAGGTACACTGGCCTGAATTCCAATTGACAGCTCTCAGAACAGAACAGATCTGAGGTGCTGTGAACTGACACATTCTGTCCTGACTCTGACTGACTCACTACCCCCTTTTTATAGTCACTCCTCCCACAGCAGCCCCTTCTTTACAGCCAACTTGAGCCAAGATTGACTGTTGGGGAAATCAACTTTGCCTAGTGACTTGTCACAACAGAATTCCCAGATCAAGTGTCACAATAAACACATCACAGGTGGAGATTTGTGGCTCAGTTATTCCAAAGGAGCCTCTTCTCATCCTGAAAATGGGGAACCATGTTGCAACAATGCATGTTTCCCATTCCCAGTAAAACAAGATGTGAGGCCCCACAATTTATTTAGCCAAAATCTGACTCTTTCATTTTGGGATACTGGTCATAGGGATCTTGGATTTCTTGACCTTGCCCACCATTACTTTAGCCACTCTCCAGAGACAAGCTGGAAGATGTGGGCAGCATATATTAGAATGATGCATGTTCTATGATACATCCAAATTCAAGAGATCTGCATTATATGGATATTCAGATATGGCTGTAGTTGTAGTTGTTCAATTGACTATCTTTTCCTCTCCTTACAGTATTTTCCTAGATTTCATCACTGTTCCAGAATCTCCTTCTTGGAAAGGCTATCTCTGTGCTGCAGTGATGTTCCTCTTAGCTTGTCTCCGGACATTGTTTGAACAGCAGTACATGTACATGTGTCTTGTCTTGGGAGTGAGATTAAAAACAGCAATTACAGGCCTTATTTATCGGAAGGTAAACGTTGCACTTCATATACCTTTCTTGGTTTTATTTTTCTCCTTTTATCTCACTGCTGTTATGAATTAGATCCAGATCATTTCTAGAAAAAAGATCTCAAAGGAGCAATTGGAAAGGAAGAAAAAAGAGAGATATCAAAGGGTGAAATGTGGTTGAAGGAAAATCCCCATGATTTACCATGGGGACTTTTGCCAAATTGGGGAGTGTGTGTCCATGTGTATGTGCCTTCAAGTTGCCTGTTGATGTATGGTGATGCCATAAATTCTTCACAGAGTTTTCTTAGGCAAGGAACACTCAGAGGTGGCTTTCCAGTTTCTTCCTCCGAAATATAGCAAGAAAAGGACTATTAGACTATTTAGTAGGAACAAACAAAAAACAAGTAAGGAGAGAAATGTTAGGGGAGTGTGAAATTATGCATGGTGTGGAAAAAATAGATAAGGACAGATGAAACAAAGTACTCCTTCACACAGTCCATAGTTGAACTGTTGAATTAACTGCCATAAGTGGAGATATATGTGCTAGTTTCAATGGCTTTAAAAGAAGAATGAGAATTTTCTGGAGGTTGACCCACCCTTCAAAAAAATTATTGGTCAGGATGGGTAGTGGGTATATATCCATTCTCATTTCAGGGATAGTACTGTATGACTTTATACAGTATATATCACTTGCTCGGGAACACAAAACAGAGAGTGTATTTTCACTCATGCTCTGTTGGTAGACTTCCAATTAGCAACAGGTTGGCTGATGTGTGAACAGAATGATACACCAGGTAGGCCTTTGGTCAGAGCCAGCATGGCTCTCCTTTTCTTCTCAAATAACCTGGCTAGGGCAGAGACCTTGGTGGATTCTGTATCACATCAGATGGAGAAGAATAAGGTCAGGTCAAGCAGAATCACAGCAGTGCAAAGAACTGATAGTCAGGATCTTGGACACCATATTGCAGAAGATGCTTGTCAGTCTAACCCATTTGTGTGATTCGCAGAGACCACGAAGGAGGAGGACAGGTTGCTTACCTGTAACTGTATTTCTTCGAATAGTCATCTGTGAATACATGCAAATCCCACCTATCCTCCCCTCAATTGTGTCCTGCTCATTGCTAAGATGTTCTGTCGTTGCTATGCAGCGTACTTATGGAACTGGAGAAAGAGTGGGAACACTAGCGGCTTTATAAGGGTGGGCGAAGCTACTGCCAAAAGTTGCAACTAAAGTGTTGCCTAGTGATTTCAGTAGTTTCTGAAATTTACTGTGCAGGCACAGATAACCTGTTTGTGTGTATCTGCAGATAACCACTCGAGGAAATAGTTACAGGTAAGCAACCTGTCCTTCTCACGTAGCTGTAAGGGAATATCAACTATAGATAGTACTGTAATGTTGTTGTCTAGTCCTTGATGAGATTCTGGAGCCTGTCTGTTTTGCCTTTGGAAGACACAGTGCTGAATGATAAACTGTAGTTCAAAATATAAGGCTCCCCACAGCATTTTGATACTTTTTCCAGAATAAAATTGGGAGTGTTTGTTAATTCAGATTCCATGATTAATTCTGTGAGGATGGTGGTCACTGCCTTTTCCCTTTTCCAGGTAACTGTAAATGTAAAAGCTGTTTGGTCTGATTTTCTCTCTTATAGGTCTTAATTATGTCGAATGCAGCCAAGAAAGCAACAACAGTGGGTGAAATTGTGAACTTAGTGTCTGTCGACATGCAAAAACTAATGGACCTCATTATCTATTTTAATGGGATTTGGCTTGCCCCCATCCGAATTATCATCTGCTTTGTCTTTCTTTGGCAGGTAAAAAAGACAACCCATATTTTTCTTAAACAGAGACAGTACTTAAAGGGGAAATTGGAGAATATGGTCCCAGACCATAGTGCTGTGAGGGAGAAATCAGAAGCCCTTGTGGCTGGCACAAAGCAACAAGACACTGTGCATTGGCAGGTGGAGGGCAGGCAGAGCCAGAGACCATATAATGTCTGCTTGCCTCTTTGTGTGCCTCCATCCCATTGTTCCAGAACACCTGGACAGTGATGGACTTCACTGGTCTTTGCTGGCTACATTTTTAATGGCCATTCCTCCATAGGGACTTCCTCCCTGCTTTCTTATGGAGGGGGGTCAACCTAATTTCAGATTGATTAAATTATTTTGTATTGCATAACTTTCGGATTTGGGAGGGCCAGGTGGTGCTGAAATTTTGCTCTGTCACAGGCAGGTATCCCCCATGTGTTTTGGGACTGCGGGTCAGCAGTGGCCAGATTCACAGTCAGGACACTTCCTCTTCCTTCCCCACTTTCTAGGACTGGTTGGTTTACAAGGGCCTTACTTCAGAGTGGCGTGTGGAATCTATTTATTTATTTATTTACTTATTTATTTCATTATATCCTGCCTTTCTCCCCGGAGGGACCCAAGGCAGATAAAGCAAATTCAAAACAATTAAAATGGCTATATTCAATATAAAATCACATACAATATACACAAGTTAAAAACAAACTTTGGCGCGTTACAGACCACCCTTTGAGGCGGCCTGTAGGCGCTGCTTTCCCCGGTGTATTGGGGCCTCAGCTGCCACAATGGCAGCCTCCAAGGCCCCAATCCGCCGCTTTCCGGGCCGCGAGGAAGGGGCAAAAGGCCGCTTCCCTGTGGCCTGGAAAGGGGTGTCCTTGGGGCTTCAAGCCCCAAGGACACCCGGCAGCGGCAGGGAGGAGGAGAAAGGGGCCACTTGGCCCTTTTCTCCTCTGCGTCACTGGGCGCAGCCATCTAAAGGCTGCGCCCAGCGACGCAAATCTGGAAGGAGCTCCGAAACGGAGCTCCTTCCAGGGCCGTGGAAATGGCGCACTAAGCGCCCTCGCGCAGCCCCACTACGTAACAACTGCGCGCCTCGTTTGGAGGCGGTGTGGTCGTGATGTAGTCATGGCGGCGGCCATGTGGAATGGCCGCTGCCATTTTGTACGTGCTGAGCACGTACTAGGGTTGGGGGAGTGCGGAAGCGCCGCCACTTCCTAACCCTAGTACGTGCTCAGCACGTACTTTAAGGCCTGTCTGTAACGGGCCTAAAACTCCACCTAATTCTTTAAATAAAAGGTGATCCTTCTCCTGGTTGGCCACGTCTTCCAATTATTTTCGACATCTGCGGGTGGTGGATTTCCTGAGGCAGGTCCTTCGCTTACCCCATTCCCCGTTTGTTGTTGTTTTCCCAGCTTGTTTGCCATTGGTTGTGTTGTCCCCACCCCCTGTTTTCCTTGAAGATGCACAGCTATTTAAGCAGCCACTCAAAGCTGCACCTAGTCATGGGCCTCATTTTATTGTATTTTACTGCTGGCATGGTAATCTCTTCATGTGGCAGGGACTGTGCTCCCTTCCTCTCATAGTTTGTTTGCAGTGATTCCTACTTCTTCATGGTCTCTGTGCCTCACACAATAGGGTTTGTGCCTGCTCCCATTCGGAAGCTGAAAAGCTGAGCAGATTTGCAGGAGACCTTGCCCACTCCGGTGTACTCTTTGTTTGTTTGTTTTTGCATTCCTTTAGCTCCTGGGACCATCTGCTTTGATGGCAGTGATTGTTTTTTTATTTCTCTTGCCACTGAACTTTGTTATCTCCAAGAAGAGAACCCAATTCCAGGTATGCCTTACTGCCTACAAATTATCATCTAGTATTTAAGCAGCATGCAACGTTTTAAAACAGCCTGTTCGATTATTGGTCTACCTAGGAATATAGGAAACTGCCTTATGCCAAGGCAGACCATTTAGCTCAGATGACTCAGATAATTTACACTTCACCAAACCACAGGTTTCATGAGCTTGGTGTCTTCCAGATGTATCATATTATAGTTGATTGTGGTAATGTTTTAAATTGGTTGTTAGCTGCCTTGAAGTCCCTATATTGGGAGAAAGTAGTAGTAGTAGTAACATGTAACAGTAGTAGCAGGAGTGCTGTCTATACTGACCATTAGATTCTGAGAGCTGTAGTCCAAAAAATAATTTTTTCAGAGATTTGACTTTCTGTGGCAGCACTTGTTTCTTTTCCCAATCCTAAACAGAAATGCTGGGACCTTTTGTAGGCAAAGTACCATTACCAATAAGCTTTCATCCTTCCATTGCCATGGATGTCAGGCAGAGGTCTTACATGCTGGCATATGGGAGAATCATTTAAATGCCCAGAAAGTTTTCCCGTCTCTGTCCTTGGTCAGCATACTCAGCACAACTCAATTGGTACTGAGAGCCCTTTATCCAGAGATACCTGAGATTCAGCCTGGGACCCTCTGGATGCAGTACATAGACTTCATCATTGTATTCAAACAAAGTGACCCTTCTGTCAAAGTGTGGACTACATGGACCCCTGCAGACTGCATGGAAGGACATTTTATTGTTGTGACGTACTGCCATAAAATTACTTTTGGAGCAGCATGTTTTCCAATTATGATGGTGGTGGTGTTACAAGTTGGGTTGCTTTTCTCAGGAAGTTCAGATGAAACATAAGGACAATCGTGCAAAACTTACCAGTGCTATTCTCGGTGATATTAAAATCCTCAAGCTACATGGTTGGGAGAAGACGTTTGTGAGCAGAGTGTTGAGTATACGAACTCAAGAACTGCAAGCTCTCAAGATGTCTCAGTTTCTCTTCTCAGCATCTCTCACTTCTTTCCAATCATCAACATTTCTGGTGAGCACTTTTATCCAACCAAACAAATTGTGCCCTTAATATATTATTTGTCTCTTTTCATCTGTCTTCCCATTCTCCCTGTACAGATTTCATTCATCATGTTCACAGTCTATACGTTGGCAGATAAGGGAAACATTTTAAATGCCCAGAAAGCCTTTGTCTCTCTGGCTCTAATCAACATACTCAACACAGCCCATTCTTTTCTTCCATTTTCCATTAACTCTGTGGTACAGGTGAGTTACAAACTAACTTTCCACAAGGATATGTTGCACAACTATAACCAGGAATACTAGATGTGTGCACTTTTTTCCAGGCAAAAGTTTCCATAAACCGTTTAGCTGCTTTTCTTTCTCTTGAAGATCTGGATCAAACTAAAGCAGAGTCTGGTTCTTTAGATGGCAGTAAGTACTATCTATGAGGTGATTTCTTTCTGTATGTAGGATTCTTCCCTTTTTATCTTAAAAACAACAGATTAGTCGGTGAGAGGGGAGGAACCCATACAATAGGATTTCTCTCTCACTGCCCAGAGATAGGCAAGAACCACATGATATACTAGACTGAACCTAATTGGTGTTTAAGATGTCTTTGCTCAGTTTTGTCAGTTCTGTTCCTGTCTGTGTCAAGAACAGAGCTCCTTTCATTTGCTTCAGATTTTTACTTCTGTTTAGCATTCTTCAGCTCTTTATTTCTTTGTACTTCCTCTACTATCTGTTGTATTCATTCCAGTTTCTACTCCTCTTATTGTCCCGTCATGAAAAACATCCTGGCTTCAGTTAGCTGCTGTTACAATGAGACCGGAACCCAGATCTCCCTCAGACTCTCATCCTGAGTCTCTCCACTAACCTAAGTGTTTCTGCTATTAGATGTTTTCACTATCAATTCACTATTAATATTTTTGGTAGCATGTATGATGTTATCTATAAAAACAGTTCAGGCCACCTTTGTTGAATACAAAGAAAAGAACTTTATTTACATTCAAAGCTTATAACTGTATCTTTCTTAGAGGATGATACTTAAACTTGCATTACAGTATATGAATTACTTCAGTACAGTAGTTACAAATTTTATTACTTTATATCACTTGACTCTATGTACATTTCTTTCCTGTCTTGGTTCACACCTTCATTCCTCTTTCAGGCTCAAAGCCATTTCTACTTTTCACCTTTCTGGGGAGTTTATTCTACCCTCCCTTTGTCCTACCTTAACTGTGAAGATTTGTTCTGAGTTGGTAGAGAGGAGGAATCAACCCCCTCTCCTTATGGCTGTCTTAAGATGGTGGCAGGTATAGTCTAGTTCAAGTCATATCCTACTTTTGCTGATCCTAAGTCTATCATGGATCTTTCTGTGTGTAACTTGCCCAAGAACATCCAGTGGGTTTCTGTGGCTTTGCCATAGACTCCAAAGCCAAATGCTCAGACCCCTACAGCACACTGTTTCTCTATGGCCTAGAACTCTTGTGTATGTGAATACTTTTGCTTTCCTTCCTTTTCTTTGGATCTTTGTTTAACTTGGCTGGGATGCGAATTGACAAGACAGAGACATCCTAAGCACCAGTCCAGTTCAGTCTGTCTGATATCATATGGTTCTTGTTTGTCTTTGGGTGGTGAGCAAGAAAAACCGTATTGTGTGTATTGTCTATCAATCCAGAATTCACATCAGTGTCCATTGTGTCATTCTTGTATGTAGGATGGACAGTTGTTTGTGAGTCTAATATTTTACAGACACAACCCTCACTGTATGGTACCATGAGGTCAGGGTTGGGCTGCATTGAACTCTGATCTATTTTTGTGACTTCTGGACCCACACACCACAATGGGGGGGGGGGGGAGTGGTTCAAAAAGTTTAAATTGGAGAGCATAGCCTATGGCATATCCCAGTATGGTGTGGTTGAGGAATTCATTCCAGGACCCAACATTTTTTCTTTGTTTTAGGAGTTTCCTGTGGTGTAGTGTGTCTTCTTGTCATCTATAATATTACAATTTATAAGAGGTAATCAATAATATATGTGACCACTAAAAGGGAAAATTAATAATATGCATGAGTGGCTTTTCTAATGTCTTGAACCTAGGTCTTGCTAGTCTTAATCCAATACTTCAATCACAATACAGAAGATAGTGATGCTACCAAACTATGGATTATGTATGTCTCTTTGTATGCCTTTTGTTTTTTTTAGCTAAGGATTGTATTGCTATAAGGAATGGAACTTTCACCTGGGGCAGAGAAAGCCCTCCATGCCTTAAAAGGTAAATTCTCATGAACACTTTAATGGGTTTGTTAACTCTCTTCTGGATTTTTTTTTAATTAAAAGCACTGAGATTTAATTGAATTGTGAGAGTGTTCTCTTGTCTTTCCAGCACATTAAACAGCACTGTGGAGAAGGCTAGTAAATTTACTATATATACAGTCCGTCCTCGCCTTATGCGGGGGATCCGTTACGGATCCCTCCGCGTAAGGCGAATGCCGCCTATGCTCGAGCCCCATTGGAAACAATGGGGCTCGTGCGTGGCGGCGCGGCGGCGCAGGCGCACGCGGGGCTCAACAGGCGCGCGCGCCCATTCAATTGAATGGGACGCGCCGCCCCTTCCGCCCCGCGCGCGCCCCGCGGCTTGAGCACGTATGCTTAAGGCCGCGTATGGCGCAGGCGCACTGTACTTGACTATATGCTGAGCTCATGTATAAGTCAAGGGCAGGTTTTGAGGCCAAAATCAGGGATTTTGATGTGATCTGTGGATAAGTCGAGGGCAAAATTTAGGGCATAAGGGGATTAGTAAAAGAGACTCACCAGAGGCAAGTTGCTTAGGTAGAGTCCTCCCTTCAAAGCCCTCCTTGCAGGCTCCATGTGTGAGCCTTGCCCCAACTGCTCCAACAGTGCTAGGGAATCCTGGGAATTATAGTTTGTTGTGGCACCAGAGCTCTTTTTGATAAATAAGGCACAATGTCTCACAAAACTACACTTCCCAGGGTTCCCTAGCACTGAGCCAGGGCAGTTAAAGCAGTCTCAAACTGGATTATTTCTGCAGTGCGGTTGCAGCCGAACACGTTTCTATTTGGCACAAAGCTTCCTGAACCCCCTTCATGTCAAAATAAATATCTTAAAAGGACTGAAAGATTCTTTGTTTGGTTCAATGGTGATTTTGAGAGTTGAAATAAGTTACAATTATTTTTATTCAATTATGTTTACGTTTATTTGCAAAACATCCGCCATTTTAACATTATGGGAATTTTCCGGGAATTGTGACTGAATATTCCGTGTGATGTGGGAGGATTCAGTGTGTTTTGGACAAACATTTTCGGGAATTATCTTTGAGGCTTGTTGGCAACACTGGCACTTGGTCTCCAGGGCTTCTTTAAACTTGGGTGGGAGGCAATGACAGGGCACCCAGATGCAGTCCTAAGGACTGGAGTGCAGCTTTGGTGCAGCTTCCAGACTCTTAGGACTCATGCATCATTGAAACACTATACCTCCAAAGTGACCTGAAGCAGCTTTATTTTGGCCTGTCTTTATAGAGCCTATGACAAACATCTTCAGGTTTTTTTCCTCCTGCTTGGCTTGTAACACCTTGCCTGATGATGAAGCCAGTGAAGCTTCAAAAGCTTGCAACATATATATTGTGCATTTTGGTTGGTCAATAAAGGTTTCACTGTATGGTGGATTTTTGGTTGGACTTTCCATTTTGTAGTTTTTCTTTCCTTAATGGGCCAGAGGCTCACTAGGGTGTTGTTTGCTATTTTTGCAGGATCAATCTAACCGTAGCCCAAGGCAGTCTGTGTGTTGTGATTGGCCCAGTTGGTGCTGGGAAATCTTCACTGCTCTCAGCATTACTTGGTGAACTACAAAAAACAGAAGGCTCTTTAACAATGAAGGTAAAATCTCTTGTTATGGTTAAGCAAGGTTCTAGGTGATTCTAGCTTGTTTGTATGAGGGTTAGGATCACATTTTGTTTGCTTTATTGTTTTTGAGAACAAAATTGGAAATGTCTTAAATAAATCACGGTGCATATAAAATTATTTTGATGAATGCCAAATGTTTATCAGTTTTTGACTATTCAATTTCTGTGTTTAATGTAATGAGAAACGGAGACTAGCATTCTGCATATGGATATTGTCTGTGCTGCTTTCTGGTAAGTATTTCTAACTTTATTTTCATAGGGCACAGTAGCATTTGTTCCTCAGGAATCTTGGATCCAAAATGCTTCAGTGGAAGACAATATCATATTTGGAGAAAAAGTGGACAGAAAGTGGTACAACAGGGTGGTTGAAGCTTGTGCACTGCAGCTGGACCTGGATAGCTTCCTGGCTGGAAGTCAGACAGAAATAGGAGAGAAGGTGCTTATCTCAATATTGTTTTACCAGTTACAGTTTTTGTTTCTTTTTTCAAAGAGCTCATGGTTTCTGGGGAAAGAGTCTGCAGATTTTGGAGTGTGCCCACCTGAAATGTTCCCAACTAAGATCCATTTCTGTTTTTTGTTTGTTGCATTATATGATGTTATATTGTTGTTTTTTCTCTGTGAGCCATCTTTCAACTTATCTTTGATACAAAGAAAGTGAGGTGGACAAAACAATGTATTAAAGTAAGTATAGGGCCCATACAGACAGGCCAAAATAAAGCTGCTTTGGGTCACTTGGGAGGTATGCTGTTTAAGTGATGCATGCATCCTAACAGTCTGGAGGCCGCACCAAAGCCAAGCTCCAGTTCTTAGCTTCCAGATTCTTAGGATGCATGCATCATTTAAACAGCATACCTCCCAAGTGACCCGAAGTAGCTTGATTTTGGCCCATCTGTATGGGGCCATTGATACACAGTAGTTAAATACTTCCACACTGAAGAGGAGCTGATTCTTCCTTGCTTTTTTTCTTCACATTTGATCAGCCATATATGTAAGTTTCTATATTGGCTATTCTGGCTAAGGATAATCAAAGCTGTAGTCCAAGACAAATCAGTGCCTAACTTTGGTAAAGCAGCCTCTATATAGAGATGGTGGTAGGGGAGTTCTGTCACACATGGGCTAGATATCTTGGTCTTAGCATATTTTTCAACATACCACTGAAAGCAGTTTTAATGAACTTAGACTTGTTTTAAAACTCTGTGTGTTAAAGAGAGCTGCAGATGATAAGATGATTATAACAGCAATAAACTATTTCTTGTTCGAAAACAGGGAATAAATCTTTCTGGGGGACAGAAGCAGAGGTTTAGCTTGGCTCGTGCGGTTTACAAGAAGGCAGCGGTTTACCTTTTGGATGACCCCTTTTCTGCAGTGGATGCTCAGGTTGGCCAGCACATCTTTGAGCAAGTTATTGGACCAAACGGTTTATTGAAAAACAAGGTATTAAAGGCTCAGATTGTTTTTTCTCTCTTTTTCAAGATATCATTTAATCTGAAGTTGAAGGCTTGCATGGCCAGCATCCATAGTTTTATGTGGGTTTTTCAGGCTATGAGGCTGTGGACCATGCCAACAACTATCGGGTCAGAATACACAGGGAAGTCATTGAAATCCATAAACACCTGGAAAACTTCAATAGGAAAGAAGAAACCCTTAAAGTTTGGCTACTAGTCCTGAAAAACACCACAATCAAGACCCCGCAAATGCAAATGAAAATCACCCAGGGTGAGGTGTTCTTTCCAGCAGACAATGGATCATTAATTAAGTAGACCCACTGAGGCCTTGTCATTCAACAACAGAACAATACACAGATTAACGTGCAAATGGCTTTCTCTCAACCAACAGTATATATACCCCACTCTCTTCCATGTCAGCATTCTCTGAAGATGCCAGCAACAGCTGCTGATGAAACATCAGGAATAAACTCTTCTAGAACACAGTCTGAGAGCCTGAAAAACCCACAAAAAACTATCATTTAATACTGAATTGCTTACCATTGGCTGCAATAATAATAAATAAAATATAATAATAATAACAACAAATTGTAACCTAATCCAGGTGTAGCTGTATTCTAGCTGTCATACACTCCACCACAAGGCCATTTATTAAGGATTATGAAATTTGCAGACAACTAGTGCGAAGGCACTAGTTGGATGATCCTGGTCTCTACTTAAAACCATTTCAGTTCCCACAAGAGCCTCTTGTTTTCTTTCTTTTTTTCACAGGCTGGGTGCTCCCCTTCTCAAGCAGTGGGAATGACAATAATATTGTCTCATTTCCCTGAAACCTTCCCACAGGTTCTGAAAGTATCTTAACAGTGTTGGAGTAGAATCAGGGTTCACAGGGTCAGACAGAATGCCAGGACCTTTTGATTAATAGGGATGATGACATTATTTCCCCACCCCTCTTGGGCTTTCATGTTCCTGCTGAGGTTAGGTGAAACCCTGCCTTTGACAGGTGGAAAGGACAGTTGTGAACTGTCACTGTTTTAATGCAATGTGTCTTGAGTGTCTTTCCTGAATAATCCATTCCCATTAGCTTTATAGTTCCAGGTGGTGGAACTGGAATTTATGTGTTTCAATGGTCCGACAATTTTGCTGTTCAAGACACAGTACCAGTTACCTCTGGTTTCTGCACAGAATTCTGCAGATCTTTCCAGAGATGAATAAAGTAGTGAAATGTATGTGCAGGTGGGCATGTTAATGCTGTACAGCTTTATTTTGCTCTTCACCATGTTGGCAGAGGCTGATGGGAAGAAAAATCCAACAGCATATGGGTTTCCTACAGGTTTCCTAGTTCTGTTAAAACCCTGCAGATTTTAGGAGGATGTTCAGAAAGATATCACGATGTGGCTTAGTCAATAATAGGATTTGCTTCTCTTTCCAGACACGTATTCTGGTGACTAATGCAGTCCATCTTTTGTCCAAAGTGGATAATATTATAGTGATTATGAATGGAGAGATCTCAGAAACAGGCTCTTGGCAAGAACTTGTGGAAAGACAAGGAACATTTGTAGAATTCTTGAAATCACATAGTGCAGAAAAGAAAGAGGACCAGAATTTGCAAGGTAAGGTGGATAACCCTTTTGGTCTTCTGTGTTCAGATCAGAACCTGGAAAAGTTAAAATTTTGAACATAAACCCCCAGAATGCCCTAGCTTGTATAGCCATTTTATGTGTCCATTTTACTGAAGTCCTCTGATGTGCATTATCCAAAGCCAAAAAGCTGGTTTGTTTTGTTTTTTCTTGGCTTGTATTCCTTGTCAGTTTGGTGGTTTTTTTTATAGTTAATCACCCCATAGGTGTGTCTACTCAGAATAACTCCCAATGAGTTTAGCAATACTTGCTCAAATGGTAAAGGTATACAGCAGGAATCAGATGCCCTCCCCCCAAAAAAGGCTATTGTCCTATGGGAAATGTCAATGGAGACATGTGACCTTGACGTTGCATGCAGGCAATGGGGCACCCAGAGTGCCACCACCACCTATGCCTTTAAAAATAATTAAAATAATAGTTAATTAAATAATAAATAAATAATTCCTATTTAAGAAAAAAGCACAGAAAAAACCACTCCAGAAATGATTGGAAGTGAAAGCAACATCACTTCCAGTAGAGAAAAATGGCAGTTGCAGTTGCACAATGTGGCTCCCATGGGGTTTTGTTCATGTTGAAAATGGCTCTCCAACCTTTGGGCCTATCCCAGCCTAAAGTGAAAGGTGAAGGAGTTCCTGGAGGAACAGTCTGGAGAGCAGGAGTGGGCTGAAGCCTCCTGAGAATGGGATGATACTGAGGGCCACTTGAAATGGGGCTGGGGGCCCATCCTGGTTTATTTTACTGGTTTATTTTACACTGCTCTGAGACCTTGGATAAAGAGAAGGTTATAAATGTTTAAATAAATAAATAGGACAGCAGCTTCAAATTTCTTGCTTCTTCATTCTTCTTCAAATTTCAAATCTTTCCTCAGAGAGATTGAAAACAGCTGATTCCACTGCTTCAAGAAGTGCTGAGAATTTCCCCAAAAGAAATATAGCTTACTCAAGAAAACATGAAGAGTAAGTACTGTATATACTCATGTATTTATGTTAAAAAATTGACCCCAAAAAACCTGAGTCGATTTATCCATGGGTCAATGTAAGTACTGTACTTGTATATTTCCATCTCCTGTTAAGAAACAAGAGTTTAATCTGCCCAGGAAACATTGACCTGTCCAGGAAAGCAGGCAAATGGCTGATAAGACCAACTCAGTTCCCAAACAAACAGCGCAAAGCAAGTCTAGAAGCACAAGAGGTATTACCAAGAGGATTTGTCCAGATGTCCTAGGTCCAGAGTATCAGATAGCCAGGTTGATAAGGCAGTCCAAGGTCAAGGGTTCTAGAGAGTCAAGACGGGTCAGCAGTCCAAGAAGCAAGGTTTCAGTCCAAAGAGCAATGGAGTCAGAAACAGTACTTTTCCCAAGAAAGTCAGATAATCACTGGCAACTAGACCAACATTCTACAACTGCTTATATGCATCTGATTGCCAGCATGTTTCTGATACAGCCTCTGTGTCCTTCAAAGGCACTCCCTTTCGGCTCTACACTGACTAAAGGTAGGCACACTTCTTTGATCCTCCTCCATCTCCAAAGACTCTGCCACATGCAGACTTGGCTGCTGAACCTCCTGAGAAGCCACAGACTCTGCTGGAGCAGAGCTAGAGCTAGACACAGGCTCCACAGCTGCAGGCTCAGGTCCCAGAGGCTGTGACTCATCCTCTGAGTCCTCCTCCAGGCTGGGCATGACTCTTTTACTCTCTCATCCATTCAGCCTTTAGTATGAGTAGAAATAGTTATGCCTGCTGTAATTTTGTAACTTCTTTGGCATTGTTTTCTTTTGCTTCGACCTTTACATGTTTCATTACATGCCCATAAGTTTTACCCTCGACTTAGCCACGGGTCATTTCAAAATCCATAATTTTGACCCCAGAATCTGCCCTCAACTTATACATGAGGTCAACTTATAGTCAAGTACTACTAGCTCAGTTTATTCAGCAAAGTAAGATTTCACCCCAAAACTCTTTAAAACTCCACTTTAGAGGCATTCCCGATTGTTTAATGACATTTTTACTTTGGTGGCATGAAAAAATATAAATTATTTTTCTTCACTGTGTACTTGGGATGTATTCATTGGTTCCAGAGGAGCCATAGCATTAGGCAGAGTGACCCACCTAATTCAGGTAGTAAATGCATGGAGGGAGGGCAGAAGTCATTCTCTCTCTGCTTGCCAAGTATTTATCTTAATTAAAAACAGAAATGCATGTGCCACACAGCCTATAAACGAGTAGAGTGGTCCCTTGGTATCATAGAATCATAGAGCTAGGAGACCACAGGATTATCTAGTCTAATCTCCTGCCATGCAAGAATACACAATCAAAGCACTCCCAACAGATGACTATCCAGTCTCTGCTTAAAAACTTCCAAAGAAGGAGACTCCACCACTCTCCCAGACAGCATATTCCACTGTCAAACAGCTCTTATTGTCAGGAAGTTCTTAAAGTTGAGGTGGAATCTATTTTCCTGTAGTGTGAATCCATTGCTCCGAGTCCTATTCTCTGGAGCTGCAGAAAACAAGCTTGCCCATATGACATCTCTTCAATTATTTAAAAATGGCCATTATGTCACCCTTTAATCTTCTTTTCTCCAGGCTAAACATAACAGCTCCCTAAATCACTCCTCATAGGTCATGATTTCTGGACCTTTCACCATTTTAATCTCCTTCCTCCTGCATATCAATATCTCTCTTGAATTGTGGTACCCAGAACTGTACAGGAGCTCCATGGATATCAAAATCTGTGGATGCTCAAGTCCCACTATATACAATGGGATAGTATAATGGTCCCCTTTATATATAATGTAAAAATCAAGCTTTGCTTTTTGTAATTTTTAAAAATACATATTTTCAAGCCATGCATGGCTGAATCCATATATACAGAATCTGTGAATATGGAGGTCCAACTGTGTGGTACAGTCAGGCATGGTGTGTGTGTGTGCAGAGCAGGGTGCTTACCATTTACCAATGTTGAAGTAAGGGAGGTAACTGCTATTTTCTTCTGCTTCAAGGAGAAAATTGTCTCAGGTCAGTCCAGTTTGAATGTTTTGTTCAGTAGCTATGACATTTGGATTGCCTAGGCTTTGCCAACAGAGAACTTATCCTTGTGTTGTGATGAGTCCCTGAACATAGCTTGGAAAAGGAGTTGATCAGTCACACTGATTGGGAGATTTTGTGGGTTGTAACCCTCTCCAAGCCAAGTATGCTTTCGTTATCCTGCCTTCGACTCTCCTGGATATCTTTACTGGTGAAACACTAGTTAATCATGCCATGTTCCACTGATGTATTCTGTATTGCCCCACTAACATCCCTGTAATGTTTCACCATACCATATGAATATTATGTTCCCCCCATGTGCAGTGAATCCTCCACAGAATCGTATATGGCATATAAGGCAGCAGAACCTGAGTATAGACTATAATTGATGTTTTTTGTAATGCTGTAATGTATAATCCATAAAACCAATCTTTCTTTTTATTCTATAAAGATCTACTAAGAGAGATGGTTACAGACCCTCGGATATGGGAACAGCAGAACTGGTGGAAGAAGGCAAAGGACAAATAACTGGAAGGGTAACTTTAAGGCTCTGAATAACATGATAAGAAGTTATGAGACATCCTCTCTCTTTCCCATCACAAATCTATAACAATGTGTTCATGACATTTTAGATTGCAAATTCCATAAGCAGTAGTTAGTGTAATAATTGGCCGGAGAGCACAGGAGCTGGAATCTATCTAAAAAGCACCTGAAGGGAAATATAGATCATACGTGAGAAGCCTTTGGCGTTTCAAATATTTTGGACATCAGCTCTCATTGATCCCAGCTGACCAATTGTGAAGGGTCGTGTGATTTGAACTCCAGTGACATCTGGAGAAAAGAATTTGTTTAAACCAGAGACAGGTGGACTGAAACAAGCTAATTGGGCTTCTTTGGGCAAATCACATTCTCTCAGCCTCAGAGGAAGGCAAAGGCAACCCTGCCTGAACAAATCTTGCCAAGAAAACCTTGTGGTAAAGTCACCTTATGGTATCCATAAACAGGAAACAACTTGAAAGCATATAGCAACAACAGACTATCCCAGCTATGCTAGATAATGCAGACGGGAGCTGTAGGCCGGAACATTGGGGAAGTCCAGAGTTTTTCCACCCACAGTGTAAATAATATTGGTTAAATGGGAAAGAACATGATGTGATATAAAGTAACTTCCACTGTATCTTATTTGGCCAAGACTATGCTGGGGGGATGAAAAAGATAGAGGGTCATAGATCAGTGCAGAGTTATTCTTTGAACTAGAATTCACAGAGTCCTTCAGCCAGCATAGCCTTTGGGAGTTGTAGTCCAAAAAAGTAATTTTTCCAAATGGCCCAGTAGCACATCCTTAGCATGCAGAATGTCTCAGGTTCAGTTCCTAGTATTTTCCATTTTTTATCAAGTAATGGGGAAATCACTCTTTGCCAGAGATGCTTGAGTACATTTTGTAAATCAAAGCAGACAGCACAGGGCTAAAGGACCAAATAGGCTGACACAGCTTGTTCCCCTATCTTTGCCCATCTAATCCATCTTTTCCTCTTGGTCTTTTTTTTTTTTTTTGGACTAGGTTAAGACTTCCATATATCTGAGCTACCTGGGAGTGACTGGGTCTCTCATCTGGGCCTACATCATCCTTTTGTTCACTTTCCAGCAAGTTGCCTCGTTTTGCCGTGGCTACTGGCTCAGCCTGTGGGCTAATGACCCTATTGTCAATGGAACCCAGCAACATACTGAGCTCCGTGTCAGTGTCTTCTTTTTCTTGGGATTTGCTCAAGGTTTGTACCACCACTTCACTCACCTCAAATTGTCTCTTTCTCCTTTTCCCTCTGTCCTTTTCTTGGCTGGTTTTCTTGTGGAGAACATTTTCTCCTAGCAGGCAACTGTCTGTACTGCTAGCCAGATACTACTTGGTATGTCTTATATGGGGAGGAAGTGGGACACCACACGAGGATACCAGTATAAAGCTCTCAAGCATGTGAAATAAAGATTGCTCCACATTTTGTCATTAGTTTATTTATCAGGTTGGCTCCTTTCTTACGGTTTTTTGAACCTTTTTGGAAATGCAGTTTGTTTTGTTTGCTGGTTGACAAGACTGTATATTTTTATTTTGTCATGCTACAGTTATTATATTGGTTTTTTTATACTATTATTTGCATGATCCTGGAACGTCTTGTGGGTAAAAGGCTGTTTATATGTGTTTTTTTCTTTTCATAATTTTTAATATTTATAATCTCTTCTAGCCACCTTAGAGTTCATGATAAAAGGAAGACCATTATTCTGGGCCGAAAAGTAATGCCTCATTTTGTGTTACAGCCCTTGGAAAGTTTGGGTCAATAGCCACAGTGTTCTTGGCTGGGACAGTGGCATCCCACAAATTCTTCCAGCAGCTGCTATGGGATGTTGTCTGGTCTCCAATGGCATTCTTTGAACAGACACCCAGTGGTAACCTCTTCAACTGCTTCTCCAAAGAAATGGATGCCATTGATTCCATCATCCCAGAGAAACTGAAGTCTCTGCTTGGTTTCCTTTTTAATCTGTTGGAGATATACATTGTGATCATTGTGGCTACACCAATAGCTGTGGTGGCGATAGTTCCTCTGACAATCTTGTATGTTGTGTTCCAGGTAGGAATACAGTCCATTCTACCACTTCAGTATCCTACTATTTTTAAAAAATTAGAATTAAACCCTATTAAACAAAGGCAAACTGAAATAAGCAAATCTTTAAAATCTTCCTAAAGATCAAAAGAAGGGGATATGCATGTTTTTGGAGAGAGGGCATTTCAAAGATGGGTGCTACCACTAGAAGGCCCTGTCCTTTGTACACACCATTGGTTTTTCTGGCAAGCCAAAGAAGGATCTCTAATGCTTAAGGTTGAGGATCTCTTCAGCAGAGATTTCATCGGCTGAGATTCCAGCTGCTTTCAGCAACTCAAGTGAGGAAGCAAAGGAATGGGGAAGAATATTAGTGACAAGTGGTGCACCAAGGATACCAGCCCAAGATTTGACTTCAGGAACATGGAAAGCAGTCCTGCAGCCAAAAAGATGAGCAACTAGAAAGGATTGATAGTCAGACCAAAACAGTCCTTCTCCTCAGGTGCTTTCTCAAATTGTTGAAGGATAAGTGGCACTCTTGTGTAGTCATTGATTTTTTTAGGAGAGTGAAGATGGGAGTCTCTGGCTTTCCCTGTTCAGTGGAAGAATCCAGGGGAGTCAGTAGATAAGATCAAGACCAGGAACTGGCATCACCATTTTCTTGCTGAATGTGAGAGTTCCCATTTCTGTGACATGACAGTTGGCAAGGTCTTACAGTGGCAGGTGGCCCTTCAGATCCCGCATCACTTCGGTGGCATCCACACTGTAGAAATAATTCAGTTTGACACCATTTTGACCGCCATGGCTCAGTGTTACATAAACCTGGGAACTGTAGTTTGTTTTGGGATCAGAGCTCTCTGGCAGAGAAGGCTAAATAACCCACAAAACTATACAGTTGGCCCTCCACATCCAGGGGCTTGACATTTGCAGTTTTGGTTATTCGCAAATGTTAAACCCCAAACCCCTCCCACCCTGGAAAGGCTTGAGAGAAGCATCTTCTCTTTCCAGGGTTGGAGGGGCCAAAGTGCTCCTCTGCCCTGAACCTCCCCACACAAGGTGGAAAGGCTTGGGAGAAGTGTCTTCAATGTTGGAACAATGGATTTGAAAAGAGACTAATTGAGACAAGGTACTATAAAAAGGCTTTATCTATAAATGTTTAAAATGGTAACAAACGATATATTTCTTCAACATGGAGAAATGTAAGGTATTGCACTTAGGGCAGAAAAATAAAATGCACAGATATAGGATGGGTGACACCTGGCTGAATGAAACTACATGTGAAAGGGATCTGGGAGTCCAAGTAGACCATAAGTTGAACATGAATGAACAGTGTGATGCGGCAGCTAAAAAGGCCAATGCAATTTTAGGCTGCTTCAATAAAAGTATAGTGTCTAGATCAAGAGAAGTAATAGTGCCACTGTATTCTGCTTTGGTCAGGCCCCACCTAGAATATTGTGTCCAGTTCTGGGCGCCACAATTCAGAAAGGACATTGAGAAACTGGAGCGTGTCCAAAGGAGGGCGACAAAAATGGTGACGGGTCTGGAAACCATGCCCTATGAGGAACGACTTAGGGAGCTGGGGATGTTTAGCCTGGAGAAAAGAAAGTTAAGAGGTGATGTGATGGCCCTGTTTAAATATTTGAAAGGATGTCATGTTGAAGAGGGAGCAAGCTTGTTTTCTGCTGCTCCAGAGAACAGGACCCGGAACAATGGATGCAAGCGACAGGAAAAGAGATTCCACCTCAACATTAGGAGGAACTTCCTGACAGTAAGGGCTGTTCGACAGTGGAATGCACTCCCTCGGAGTGTAGTGGAGTCTCCTTCCTTGGAGGTCTTTAAACAGAGGCTGGATGGCCATCTGTCAGGGATGCTTTGATTTGGATTTCCTGCATGGCAGGGGGCTGGACTGGATGGCCCTAGTGGTCTCTTCCAACTCTACGATTCTATGATTCTATTATTCTATATGCAACAGAATAATACAAAACCCATATATACAAAAGATACAAAATAAACCATAGAAGTAATGGCAAACATAATAACAAATAGCAAATAATAATACCAATTATATAATACAATCAAATAACACAAGTATAATGCAACAGAAAAGAAGGCTAAGAATAGAGTGAGCAAAAGAGGGAGAGAGGAAGGTTCAGTACAAAGCTTGCCTTATTAAGGCTCAAAAGTTGATTAGAGCTATGCATATACAGCTATAGGTCATCTGTGTTCTCAAAGTAGCTCTCCATTAACTCTGTAATGGTTATTAGCCCTATAATGGCTCAAGTGTAGAGCTTGTTACTGTTCCAACATTCAAAGCCTTTGCAGGGCAGGAGGAGTCAGAGGAAGGGAGTGCTCCGATCCCCAGAAATAGCTATTGCAGGGGGAATTATTTATGGTTTTTGCACATTTGCAGGGGTCTTGTTCCTCTAACCTCTGAGAATGTGGAGGGCCGACTGTAATTCCCAGCATTCCGTAGCACTGAGCTATGGTTAAAATGATGCTATGGTTAAAGTAGTTAAAGTGACAAACTGGATTTTTTCTGCAGTGTGGATGCGCCAGTCATTAAAGATCTCATTCTGTCACATGTACCCATTAGTGCCACCTTCCTAAATCCCTGAGATAAGAATGGATTCTCAATTTAAACTCTCTCTCCTTTTTTTTTTGGTGGTCTCTCAATCCCCCCTCCTCCCCAAAGAGCTTCTTCATTGCCACTTCATGCCAACTGAAACGCCTGGAAACTGCAAGCCGTTCACCCATTTATTCTAACATTTCTGAGACTTTTCAAGGGCTCAGCATCATCCGTGCATACAAAGCTCAGCAGCGTTTTATTTTGCAAAATGATTTCAGTGTGGATGAAAACCAACGAGCATCTTTCCCTGCTGTGGTGGCTGACAGGTATAATATGACAGCTTCAGTGAATAGGGTGCCTCTATTCCTCATCTGCCCTGCTTCACAGAATAGTTGTTAGGATAGAATGGGGAAGAGGAGAGCCATGTAGGGGATGTTCTCACTAGGCGAAACCCCGCGTTCTGAATCGAATCCTAGGAGTGGTGTTCCTACTAGGAACCGATTTAAATCTAGAACTGTTCTAGAGCAACCCGCAATCATCCCCACTACAAATCGAATCGTGGAGCGGTTTAAAATTTTGAATTGTGTTTTCGTCATTTAACGCGTGTTAAAAAAGTACTAGGGTTGGACCTACGTTTTTCCCTTGAATCGGGATAGGAACCGGAGCATTCAAATAGGAACGACAGCCTTTGAAATCGGGTTAGCTGGATGGGAGGAGCGGAGTGCGATGGGGCTGGCCTTGGGGGAGTTGCCCTTTCTGTCCCCATCCGTCGTGGCTGTCGCCATTTTTGCTTCCCTCACCCCTTTGTCCGCTGTGGTCTTTCAATAAGAGATAAGGATTTTTTTTATTTTTTATTTTAATGGTTTACAGGCGCTTAATCTCTTCAGCGCTTTAAGCGCCTGAAGTCCCGGCTGCTCAAGCGCCTGCATCTGCCAAAGGACTACAAGGCTTCCCCCGGTGGGTTGCAACCTCCCCTCTGTGTGGGGAGAGCCCATTTCTAACGGAGGAGAGGCAGGAAGGTAAGCCTCCTCTCGAAGACGCATTCCCTGCCCGCTTGGGCTCTGATCTCGCCCAGGCAGAGAAGGGAAGGCTCCTCGCGAGGAGGCATCTGATCTCGCCCAGGCAGGGAATTGAAGGCTCCTCGCGAGGAGGCATCTGATCTCGCCCAGGCAGGGAAGGGAAGCTTCCTCGCGAGGAGGCATCTGATTTCACCCAGGCAGGGAAGGGCTCTGATCAATGGGGGGGGGAATAGAGCCTTTCTCCCTCCCTTTCTCAAATGGAATCTGCCTTCTCCTCCAACCCTGGAAAGAGAATCTTTGGGAAGAGTGCTCCCTCCCTGCTTTTCCAGCAGTGTGTGTGTGTGTGTGTGTATATATATATATATGGCAATTATAAAGTAACAACTTTTTTAATTTATGAAAAAACCCTCATCTGTAGTTCCAAACCCACTGTAGAAATAATACAGTTTGAGACCCCTTAACCTGCCCTGGCTCAGTGGTAAGGAATTATGGATGCAGAAGAGTCTCTACCCACTGAAACCCACTGCCTTCTCCTCCTTGATCCGATTTGGCAAACACACACACACGCACACACTACAGACAGACAGACAGACAGACACACACAATTATATATGAATACTCTCACACACACATGCATATATATATATATAAATGCATACACACACAAACATATAGGTATATACACACATATATATTTGTGTGTGTGTTTGCACACATGTATATATATATGCATATGAGTGTGTGTGTGTGTATATATATATATATATATATATAAGGTAATTATAAAGTAACAACTTTTTTAATTTATGAAAAAAACCCTCATCTGTAGTTCCAAACCCACTGTAGAAATAATACAGTTTGAGACCCCTTAACCTGCCCTGGCTCAGTACTAAGGAATTATGGGAACTGTTGTGTTTGTGAGACATTTATCCTCCTCTGCCAGAGAGTGCTGGTGCCATAATAAACTACCATTCCCAGGATTCCCTAGCACTGAGTTATGGCAGTTAATATGGGGAGACACAGAAGAGGACGTTTGAGCGATTAAGCGCCTTCATTGGTCCATTTGAAAAAAACAACCGCCAAAAATACATCGATTCACAAACTGTCAATGAAATGGAAACGATGCCAAAAGATAAATCGCTTCCAAATATTCCAGATTAACGTTACGTCATTCTGACGTACTATTGATTGACAGCTCCAAATAAGGTATGGAGGAGAAAAATCGATTTATTTAAACACCGATTTCATGCCAAGTAGGAACGCTTGCAGGTAAAAACTTCGATTAAAAAAACCAGATAGGAACAAAGAATAAAAGCGATTCGGAACGCGGGATAAGACCAGGGTTATTTTGAATCGGTTTTATTAAAAACGTTGTATTTTAAATCGTTTCAAATCTTAAGTGAGAACACCCTGGTAAGCTCCTTAAGCCCGTTGTAGTTAAGGTGGGGCAGAAAGGTAGCTAGTAAAATAAAATGAAGTTGTCTGTGGGGGGAGAGAGAATAGTGAATTAAGCCATCCTTGATTCTGATACAACAGGGCTCTTGATATATTTTATTTGTGAGTTGCTTTGGATCTGATTTTATCCTTAAAGGGTGGAGTGTAAATGCTTGCTTACATAAAATAAAGGAAATGTGTTTTTTAAAAATGTAATTAAATGAGAAATAATAAGATTCGCAAGTAAGGTCTTACTTTCTATTTTGTCATTCCAGATGGCTTGCCACAAACATAGAATTCTTAGGGAATAGCATCGTCCTGTTTGCAACTTTGCTTGCTGTGATAAGCAAGCAACGCCTCAGTCCAGGGCTTGTGGGGTTTTCCATTTCCTGTGCTCTGCAGGTAATCCCCCCAAATAGTAGCAACGTTAGCTACTCTGTGTCCCTCAGACCCACTGCAGTTTCCACACTGATAGGATCAGTTTCTAGATCATGACATACCATTTATTCCATTGCCCTTTTCCATATTTTCAAAGCCTTTCATTACTTTATATTGTATTGTGATTTCTGTCATGAAGATCTAAAGCTGCCTTAAACTGTGTTAATCTATTAGGTCATCTAGCCCAGTATCCCCTGTTCTGACTGGTAGCAGCTCTTTGCTAGACGTCTTTCCAATCATGCACTGCCTGGTCCTTTTTGAAATGTATTCTTGTGGGTTTAGAAACACCTGGCCTTGTCAGCTGACAGATTAGTTCCTGTGCTTCTCTTTTCTTTCGGCTAGATAACAGGCATTTTGAACTGGATGGTGCGTGCTTTGGCAGAGATGGACAACAACATTGTGTCTGTAGAGAGAGTGAAAGATTATTCACAGACACTCAAAGAAGTAAGTGCTGGATAAGGGAAGAATGATCTACCTGTATCAATTTCTTTCACATTTGAATTTACTTTGATTGAGAGTTCAATGGGAAGTCAGTTCGAAATGCAATTCGAATTCATGTAAATTTGCTGAACTAGCAAATTCACATGAATGCGTTCTGGCCCCACTTCCTTTTCATTCAAAATTAAGAAAAATTATATATCTAGCACTGTGTGATATCGTAGTAGGGCCAGAAGAAATTCTTCAACTGATCCATGAGCTAAAGTGCTGAAGCTAACAGGTTTAAATTCTGTAATCATCACAGTAATGCATTGGCTCTTTTCCACTTCTTTTAAGTTGAGCTGGAATCTGCCATTTTGAATTTGAGGTGCTGTTGTGTCTTTCTAGGCTCCTTGGACTTCAGACAATAAGCTTCAATATGAGAACTGGCCTACAGAAGGAAATATTGAATTTCGAGGATATAGCTTACGCTATAGGTCAGACTTAGAGTTCGCACTGAAGAATGTCAGCATACAGATCAATGGACCAAAAAAGGTAATGCATAAAATAAGAAAATAAGAGCTGAAGCTGTTGTTGTTGTTAAGTCTACTTCAGCTTAGCTAGTCGAAGATAATTTCACTGCACAAGCTGAAGAACAAGATGGTTCTCCCTCCTGTTTCTGTACAAAAACCATGTGGACTGACAGTTGGTGAAACTGTGTTCTCCAATGCATCTGAAACCAGTAGTTAGTTGAGAAGGTGCAGGACTGAATTCATGGAACCAGAAAGGAATTGCCAAGAAGCCAATTCCGCTATCCCCTTCATACCACCAGAATCTGATGCCTCGGTCTACCTCATGCTGGGACTGTCCTTGAGCCCTGCTGAGTCAAACCAAAATCCTATCTAAACCAGCAATCCTATTCCTCAATCACAGTGGCTATACGAAGCCTATAAGCTGGACACAAAGGCAACACTCTCCTACTCACAATGTTCAGAAACACTGCTCTGGATTAGGAGCCATAGATATGCTCTGTGAATTTGTCTGTTTCCCTTTTGAAGCCCTCTAAGCTTGAGGTCATCAACACACCTTGTGGCAGCAAATTTTCAAGTCTGAAAGGGCCTTGTGTATGTCAGGCACACACAATATAAAAAGAAGCTGCATTTTTTTCCTGGAATACACTTTTATCGCAGTAATATCCACAACATGACAGAGTAGAGTTGTCTTTTTCATCTTCAGTACTTTTACACTGGAGATCTCAGTGCTCAGAACTGGAGTGCTCTAACTATTGCTGAACTCTGAGATCTCCAGTAAAGCCTAGCCTACAAATAACAGAGGTGTCCCACATTTCTTGGGTTTTTTTTTTAAATCTGAAGAAAAGGAGAATTTTTTCAAGGCTGATAGCCTGAGTTTCAGTCTGTTATAACAAAAGAGTCATGCAGAACCTTAAAAATAAGAAAAACAATTAATTATAGTTTTTATACATTAACTATTTTATGGATTTTTGGTGCTGTGATATAAAAAAGCCTTATGGTTGTCTCATGGTAACAGAAGGAGCTGTAATTTTACAGCAGTGTTGGCAATACTAGGCAGCTGATGTGGGGGGTAGGCAGCAGCAGCAGCAGGCACCTTGGCATTCTTCTGGAGCTTCTCTGTCGGATGACAGAGCACCTGCTATCAAGCACAACCCTGCTCCTTAAACTGGTCTGTTGCTATCCCACCAGCAGTACTGAAGAAACCCCCTTTCCCCCTAGGTTGGTATAGCTGGAAGGACAGGTGCTGGGAAATCTTCTCTTGCAATGGGCCTTCTGAGACTAGTGGAAGCTGCTGAAGGAGAGATCTTGATTGATGGAATCAACATTGCCCAAATTGGTCTGCATGAACTGAGAAGCAAGGTTACAATTATCCCTCAGGTAGGAGATCAGCTTCTAAAGGCAATGATCAATAGGTGAGTAGGATGTGCTAAAAATTCCCCAGGGCAGAGCAGTGCCATTTCACAATGCCAGCCAGTCAGACATGCCTGCATCCATGATACATCAGGAAGAAACTCTGCTAGAGCCAGTCAGACATGCCTGCATCCATGATACATCAGGAAGAAACTCTGCTAGAACATGGCCACATAGCCCGAAAAACCCACAAAAAACTATGGATGCCGGCCATGAAAGCCTTCGACTTTACATCCATGATACTCCATTCCAATCCTTCTGCTACCTGCTACCCACTCCCCATTATTTATTTATTTATTTGTCAACATTTGTGGCCACTGTGCCCTAAAACACACTCAGTTTTCATTTGGCTGTTTTGAGGTCTCTTCCTCGCTGCTTTCAGATTATTTCTAAAAGTTTCTGTTTTGTTTTTTGGAATGTTTGCAATTGTTTTTGAAAGTTTGTTTTTTGGAATGTTTACCCAAGCCTATGATAGGTCTTCTTGAGTGTTGTTGTTTTGGCTGTAGAGGCAACAGTACGAACAGCCTTAACATCAGAAACAGAGGGAATAATGCAGATTTCGAGAGATGGACAATCTCTCCAAGTCTCTCCTTGAATGGGCTTGAGATTTCACCTCAAGGTTTTTCTTCCCCGAATCAGGAAATCTTTGAAGTTGATCTGAGTGGCATGGAAAACTTGCTGCCATACCGCACCCCCTGCCTGTCTGAACTGCCTTTCTGCTTCCCCCAACTTCTACAATACTTGCTCTTTCTGCCTTGTTTAGCACTAGGGGAGCAGTAGCTGCAAGCTTTCCTGAAGGAATGTTCCCTGCTACCAGTATACAGCAGAAGCCATCTTTCAGATGGGACATGTCACAAGGAGAGAGAGAGAAAAAAGGATAAATCCCCCCCAACCATCACTACTACTGCTGCTGATACTAAAACTCTTAGAAATTGCTCTGCCAGCATGACCACTAGTCATGCTGACTGGTAGATTTTCAGAGCTGTTGTCTAAAAAAGTAACTTTTCCCAACTCTGGTCTGATAATTATTAGAACTGGTTTCTAAGATGCCATCTGTGAGTTTCCCCAAAAGCTTAGTTCTAATTTGAGGTCACCCAACTGTGTGTGTGTGTGTGAGAGAGAGAGAGAGAGAGTACTGCTTCAGACTGCAAGGAGGCCTTACCACCCTTTCTTTCTTTCTTTCTTTCTTTCTTTCAAAAAACAATTCTGTCCTCAGAGAATTTTGGAGAAGGCGGGTCCCAAATGGGAAATGGTTAGTGTTCATTTAGCCTGTGTGCATGAAGTGGAATACAGTGGATGTTACAGTTGTCAACAGAGAGGATTGCTACAGATATTTGCAAAATTCATAGCACATTACAGCACAGACTAAAATTGGTTACTGTGCTTGGAAGATATAGTTATTAGCCAGAGAAGCTGCAATTAATTCTTCCACATCTAAGTACTTCAGGAAAGAATGGGCTTTTCTTCTTCCTCACTGCATAGCTGTGAGAGTTGCTATTGGTAGGGTCAGGATCTTTGTATAGCTGCTTCCAAGTATGAGAGTTTCCTTTGACTAGCTACTGCAAACCCTGTATAAGACCCTGCTTTCAGGTGTGGTGTTAAGACCATATTTCTCATGAATTAGGGCCCTTCAAAAATAGGAAAAATGCTGGGCTTTTTTGCTAAGAAACAATTGCTGTATGCATTAGTCATCAAAAAATCTTTTTTAACACCAGCAGCTTTGTCTCATCATACATGACACAGCCCAGACTCAGGCTGACCTCAGTGAGAAGGAGCCTACAGAAGCCCTAATCGGATGTTTTTAATATAAGGGTTAAGTAAATATTCAAGGAGAGGAATGCATGGGACCTGCCCCTGCCATTATCCTTTTGCTTGAACGAAAGAAGAGAACCTCTTTTACCTGTGGAAGCTCTCCACATAAGCCACAACCTTGGAAACCAGGGCCTAGAATCACATAGACCCAAAATGCATGGGCCAAATAAAGTGACTTCTGGCTGCTTTGGGTGCATGGCATTTCAATGATGGATGCTCCCAAAACAGCCAGAAGCCATGCTGGCTCAAAGAACCAGATGCAAAAGGAGTCTATTTGAAACGACTCCTGACTGGAATGGTTTGGGACTGCAGGTGGTGGCCCGCTTTGGGAATAGGCCATACAGTCCCCATGGTCCTGGTCCGATCGCAGCCAGAACGGCCAGAAGACTCTCTTTAACAGCCGTCTGCTTCACCCCATACAGAGTCATTATGCATAAATTGCATCCTCCACTTTATTCTTATTACTTTTCATATAAGCAAAGTGACAATGGAAGGGGACAGAATTAGTGAGCTTCCTATCCATGTCTTTACTTGAGTCTCATATAAAACAGCCCATTAGGGCTTGTCTCTTACATTTTTCCCACTTTGCTTAGGATCCTGTTTTGTTTTCTGGGTCTCTGAGAATGAATGTTGATCCCTTGAATGAACACTCTGATGAAGACATCTGGACCGCTTTGGAACTGATGCTGCTGAAGGGCTTTATTCTGGATCTCCCTGATCAGTTGTCCTATGAGTGTTCTGAAAGAGGTGGAAATCTGAGGTATCCAAAACAGAGAGTAGGAAAAGAAATGCTCTTCTTTATATTTGAGATTATAGGCTGATCAAAAGGCTCATTTATGTGTCAGTTTCTCATTGGTCTCCCCACCCTTCCCAGAATGAATCTACCTTTATAGCATTATTATTGTTGCTGTTGTTGACCATCATCTAAAGATACAGTATTGCATTAAACAGATTTTCTGCCAAACAATCATATAATCCAGTATGTCAATTTAAAAAGCAATAAAACACAGTACATACTTCTGGGAAAGTTTCCCCTGGCAACAGCCTGTCCATAAATGCAAGGTCTTTATCCAAGGCCCTCCTTTGGGTGTTTCCATCATTTGAAATTAGAAGAAGGCATTTTGGTTTGTGGCACCCTGATTTCTGAACTCTCACTGCTGAGATGCTCTCCTGAAAACTATCTTGTCTTGCTAGATTTTGATCGTGCAAGGGTCATTCTGTTTAAGGTAGGTGGTGTGGTACAAAAACAAAACATAACTTATTATTATATACTATAAAATTCCTAATGTTCCTAACTGTTCCTGACTGTTGGTTGAGCTGAAACCATCCAAGACCTTATAATGGCAAGCAGAGGTTGTTCTGTGTTGTCTAGGACCATGGTTCCCAACTTTTGTTCTTTTAGCTATTTTGGTCTTCAGCTCCTAGAAGTTCCAGTCAGTGTAACTAATTGCCAGGTCTTCTGGGAAGGATCAAAGGCTATGCCTAGGAGACTGAACAACTGACAGAGACTCGTGCTCAGTGTCTCAGGATGATGATAAGATTAACATCCTCCAGACATGAGAGACTGGGAGAAATTAATGTCCTTGTTATTTAGGGAAAGTGGCCTGAATCTCACCCTCATTTGAGGTCATGTCATCATCTATGTCAATGATAAGGTCAACCTGTTATTTTCATCTGCAGCTCCTGTTTCCCTTACTCTCTGCCATGCTGGCTGGGGCTTTTGGGGAAATGGAACTCCAAAATACATGGAAGACCAAATTATCATTGTTGTTGTTGTTGTTGTTGTTGTTGTTATATTTATTTATATCCCTCCCTTTCCCAAAACTGGGACTCAGGAAGGGTTACAATTTTAAAAAACCAGTACAGTTAAAAGCATACAAAATAGTACATTAAAACAGCATTGAATTACTACAATATTATAACAATAAAATAAGATTAAAGATAAAAATGTTTATCTTTAGAACAATATAACACCCCAACCTGTTCTTTAACAAATTTCTGTTTTGAATGCCTATCTGAACAGGAAGGCCTTCGCCTGCTGGTAGAAGGCCAGCAAGGAAAGGATCATTCTGGCCTCCCTGGGAAGGAAGTTCCACAGTCTAGGGGCAGCAACCAAGAAGGCCCTCTCTTGTGTCCCCACCAACCATGCTTGTGATGGTGGTGAGAAGGAGAGCAGGGCCTGAGGATCTCAGAGCCTGCACCAGCTCATACAGGGAGATATGATCTGCATTTTAGCCTGGCCCTGAGCCATAGAAGGCTCAGCCAGTGGAGCTGTTTCAATGGGGGCATGGTGTGGTCCCTATAACCTGCCCCTGTTAACAGTCTGGCTGTAGCTCGTTGGACCAGCTGGAGTTTCTGAACACTCTTCAGAGGCAACCCATGTAGACTATGTTACAGTAGTCCAAACAGGATGTAACCAAGGCATGTATCACCATAGCCATATCCAACATCTCAAGGAACAGGGTCAGTTGGCGTACACACTTTAAATGTTCAAAAGCACTCCTGGTCACTGTAGAGACCTGAGCCTCCAGGTTCAAAGCTGAGTCCAGGAGTACTCCAAAACTGTGAACATGCATCTTCAGGGGGAGTGTAACCCCATCTAACACAGGCTGAATTCCTATTCCCTGACCTGCCTTCCAACTGGCCAGGAGCACCTCTGTCTTTTCTAAATTAAGTTCCAATTTGTTTGTCCATGAGTGATGACAGTCACTAGTTTAGGACCAGGATAGCCTCCTTGGATTGAGGTAGAAAGAAGTAGTAGAGCTGAGCGTCATCCACATATTGGTAGCACTGCATCCCAAAATCTATGTTAATGCAAAGCTTCTAAGCATTATTTTTCCTAGGTGTTTTTTTTTCATTTTTAATTCTACTGTGATTTTTTTTTTTTTAGTCCTGCCTTTTACTTCTGTTGGCTGTGATGTTGATATATGTTGTGTTTTATGGACTGTTGTCAACAGCCCAAAGTGGCAGTATAGAAATGTATAAAATAAAGAATGGCAGAGAAATATTCAGTCAAGTTGTTTTCCTAGGAGACAAAGATCCACCTCTTACTGTCCTCTAATCCATCCTCCAGTGTTGGCCAGCGGCAGCTCATCTGCCTGACACGAGCACTGCTTCAGAAACGCAAAATTATCTTTCTGGATGAGGCCACGGCAGCTTTGGATCTTGAAACAGATCTCCAGATTCAATCTACCATAAGGACTCAGTTTAGGAACTGCACAGTTCTTACAATAGCCCACCGCATCAGCACTCTTATGGACTGTGACAGGTAAGACTTTCTTAGCTTATAATTACTGCTGGTGCATTATGTCAGTCTCCTCCAACCTGATGCCGTCCAGATGTTTTGGGCCACAGTTCCCATCATCCCAATTCACCATGGGAGTCATGGCAGAGGATGATGAGAGTTGTAACCCAGTATGAGGTGTTCACAATGGCTGCTCTCAGGTTGTGGAATTCTGCTTCAAAGGGAGACTACACTGTGTCCTCCTCAAATTGTCCTTCCATTGGTAGGCAAAGATCTTTTTGTTCAGGAAGGCTTTAAGCAGCTGTCTGAGTGCTGAGGAAGGCCTTTTTACCAGACAGATGCTATACTTCTTCATTTACATATTTTCAACATGCTTGTCAATTGTGTTTTAAGGGCAAGGGGAAAAGGCAGCCCAAGTCTAGAAGAGCAACCATATTTCTCTTTGCTTTGGCTGCAGCTGCAGGTGAGGTGGGCTGCTTTTTGCTCACCTGAGTCATCTCTCCCCTTTATCCCCACTGGCCAGTAAACCCAACTGCAGTTTGGGCACTCAGGCGTTTATCAGATGAGGTTTCTGCAGCTCAGATCTGGGGCTTCTGCAGATTGGGCCATTCACATTGACATGATAAGGAGAATGTATTTTCATACCTGGTAGCTTTAAATGTGAATCCTTACTGACTCCTCATTTTGTGGCGATTTGGTGAGTTCGCTAAATAAGTGGATTGACACAATTCACATTGGGGCTCAGTTCGAACTCATTGCGAATTGGTCTGGTGTGGAATCCCAATCCTGAACACGATCGCAAGACCCCCAGGTTGCAAATCTCCCATGATGCCCTGCTGAAATGTGCCCCATTTACTTCCGGTGGCTCTTTTTGCTTTCAGGGCAACCGGGGCTCCATTGGAGCTCTCTCTCTGCTTCCCCCCTCTTCCCCAATGCAACTTCGGCAGAGCAGCCAGCGCTTTCTCCCTCTCTGCCTCTCTCTCTCACACACACACATATCCCTGGCAGCCAAATTCAAAGGGATCCTGTGTCAGAGCCCCATCCATTTCATCCTCATGTACATCTATCCAAAGGATGTATACTAATGTTTGCAAAATAGATGTGAAGGAAATGAAACACGAGGATGGAGGGAGAGATGGAACTCCCAGAATTCCATAGCCTCGAGTCAAGGACCCCACAACAAACTCAAACTCCCATAATAGTAATACTTTATTTTTAAAATAATAATAATAATAATAATAATAATAATAATAATAATAATTTAGGTTACTAGTTGGCCGAGGCACCAGAACTCTCTTGCAGAGAAGGCTCAATGTCAATTTCATGCACATCTACATCCATCCTCCTGTCAATCTCAACATCTATCTCACACACATACATACACATACACTCATACACACACACACACACACACGTACGTACGTACACCAGAGCTCTCTGGCAGAGAAGGCTCAATGTCTCTGGACACTACAGTTCCCAGAATTCCATAGCACTGAGCCAGGATAGTTAAACTGGAGTTAAACTGGATTATCTCCCCAGTGTGGATGCAACCTAAGAGAAGGCAACTGAATGACAGGAGGATGGTTGTAGATAATATATAGATATAGCTCTTTAAGGGCTTTTGGACTTCAGCTCCCAGAATCCCAGGCTATTGGCCAACATGGCTGAGGCTTTTGGGAGCTGAAGTCCAGGATCCTTTAAAGGGCACAGTTTGGGGATCACTGGGATAGATATAGATGTGGATGAATTGGCTCAGGGCTGTGACACGGAAGACCCTTTGAATTTGGCTGCCAGGGAAGGGAAACTAGAAGGGAGAAAGAAAAAAGGGGCAGCTGTCATTCAGGTGAGGCTTGCATTCGCATGAAAGTGGAGCCTGGCTCCCTTCTTAGCCCCGGAAGTGCAAAGGTTCAGGATGCCTTCAGGGCCCCACTGAGCATGTGCAAGGGTCCCAATTCGAATCATTGAATCCCCCATGGTATACACCAGTGTGGAACTACAATTTGCACTCACTCCGCTTTCCCTGAATCCACATCATGTGACTTCTTTCAATTTGATTCCTCCTCAGTTCGGAAGGGCAACAGAAGAGCAACCAGGTATGAAAATACATTCTCCTTATCATGTCAATGCGAATGGCCCAATCTGCAAAAGCCCAGATCTGAGCTGCAGAAACCTCGTCTGATAAACGCCTCAGTCTGTAAAAGATTCACCATCACTGATCTATGCAGTTGAAAGTTTTGCTATAGTCTGTAAAACACATGCTGATCTTCTTTTGGAATTATTTGGTGTACTCCAGCAGCCATTGTATGTTTGCAGTGCATAATTTCGCTTGCATGGGAAATTAATGCTATGATCCTATAGTTGCTACAGTCTTTTGTGTCTCCTTTTTGTGAACTGAGATGTAAAACAAAATGCACTTAAACCCAGTTCAAGTATCTAAGTTTATATTTGTGTCCTATAATTGGTCACCATGGCAACTTTGGAGTTTATCAGACAAGGGGAATTGGAAGTATAATCCGATGGCAATCTGAACGCAATCATGGGGTTTAACATTATTGCATGATAACCCACTACATACAAATTCGGGCAATGGGAAGTCAGTCCAAACGCAATCATGAGTTTCACATTATTGCATGATAGACTGCCACATGCAAATTCAGGCAATGGCATGCTATTTTTGGGCAATGGGGAGCCAGTTCGAATGCAATGCGTATTCACATAATTGCGCGAAACTGGCGACTTTAAATGAATGCATTCTGGCCCCACTTTTAGGGTTGCCATATCCCGCTGGTGGGCGGGACTTTTCCGGTTTTGGGCGGGGCCACATGGTCCCTCCCTGTTTTGGCCCCGCCCATGGGATTTCGCTCACCCCCGGGCTGAGGGGAGTATTCCCTCCCCGCCTTAGCCCCGTCCCCGTTGCCACAGCAGCAAGGGCAGGGCGAAGGCCGGGAGGGCAAGCCTCCCTGGGAGGAGTATTCCCTCCCCGCCTTAGCCCCGCCCCCGTCACCACAGCAGCGAGGGCGGGGCCCAGGTCCGGGACTCCTATTCAAATATAGGACACAAAAAATTTTGTCCTACATTTGAAAATTTTGTCCTACATTTGTGTCGGTTTGGAGGTCCGGACCTATGGCAACCCTACCCACTTTCTTTTTATTCGAATTTAAGAGAAATTCCTTCCGTTTGATAAACTCATTTGATTATTTGCTTTTTCAGCTGCAACAGACTAACACAGCTAATTCCCTCCTCCCCATGAAAATGTTGTTTTAACTAATTTGTTCCTTGATAGCTTAAGGAAATGTTATGCTGAACTGGCTTTGCTGTGACCAGGAACATATCCTAATGTTGACATTTCTTTTAATGTTTTCAGAATTATAGTTATGGAAAGTGGTCAGGTGGCAGAATTTGACACTCCACTGAACTTAATATCCCAGAAGGGACTATTCTACAGAATGGCTGAAGAATCAGGGCTGGTGTGATGTCTGAACTCAAGGAATAAATTGTTCAGAAAGATCAAAGCAAGAAATGAACCAGAACTCACTTGAAAAAAAGGTCTCTGCTGGGTCTGAAACAGCCCTGTTTGATGTCAATAAGATAGCAAAATTGCCCTCCCTTCTCCTCTATAGCAGTGCTTATCAAAGTGGTGGTCCCTGGAGGAGTTTCCAGAAAAGAAAGAAATTATTGTTATTGTTATTATTATAACTACATTTTCTTATATCCTACCTTTCTCCCCATGTAGGGACTCAAGGCGGTGAACAAAACTTAGAACAATACAATTTAAAAACAGTACAACATTAGAATATATAAACATAAAAAGTAAAAAAATTAAGGAATTTTAAGAGTTAAAACAATTATGAACTAAAATGTATTGTATTAAAATACAAACCTTAAAATTTAAATGGGACATCATTTAAAAACCAGCCCTTATCAGCTTGAAAAGGCCTTGACAGCACAATAATGTCTTTATCTGCTTCTGAACAGATAGCTTATAGATGGAGCCATCCTGGCCTGTCTAGGGAGGAGTTCCAAAGCTTGGGAAGAGCCACTGAGAAGGCCCTCTCTCTTGTTCCCACCAAACAAGCCTGAGACGGTGGTGGGACAAAGAGAAGGCCCTCTCTGGATGATCTCAACACTCTAGTGGGAGTGTTGTGTCTAGTGGGAAATACAATCCTTCAAATAACCTGGACCCAAGCTGTAAAGGGTTTTATAGGTCAAAACCAGCACTTTGAAATGTGCCAGGAAACAGGCCAGCAGCCATTGGAGCTCTTGCAACAAGGGAGTTGTATGCTCCCTATAGCCAGCTCCAGTTAACCTGGCTGCAGCTCTTTAGGCCAACTGAAGTTTCTACCTCATGTTGAGTGCACTACAGTAATCCAAACGGGATGTACCACCGTGGCCAGATCTGACAATTATAGCCAACTACAGTGGTACCCCGGGATACGAATGCGCCGCCTTACGAAATTTCCGGGTTACGAAAAAAATCAATTGAAAAAAACTGTTCCGGGTTACGAAGGTTATTTCGGGTTACGAAAGAGATTTTGGTGCTTTTCGGCGCTTTTTCGCACCAAATCGCGGCTTTTCCCCATTAGCGCCTATGGGTTTTCGGCTTGCGAAAGCCTTTCGGGTTACGAAAGCGGCGGCGGAACGAATTAAATTCGTAACCCGGGGTACCCCTGTATGTAATGCCAGTCCCTGGAATGCTGAAAAAAATAATTTGTACATTAGACTGAGAGACACTGCCCTATAGGACTGAGTATTGAGGGACAAACCCCATCTTTTGTGGGAAGACAGTACCAATAATTGGTATGGAGGCGACAACCTGATTTGTTTGCTCTCTATGGCGCAAGATGATGGTACCACCAACAGGCCATCAGTATGGAGGCATCAGACACTTCTTCTGTTTGCTCTGTATGAAATACAAAGATGGTATTGATGGAAAAATCACATCGTCTGTTTGTCCTTATGGAGCAAAAAGATGGTATCAATGATCAACCCTTGATATAGAGCAGTAGTCCCCAAACTGTGTCCTTTAAGAAATTTTTGACTTCAGCTTTGTTGGCCAATAGTCTGAGATTCTGGGAACTGAAGTCCAAAATCCCTTAAAGAGCACAGTTTGGGGACCAATCATATAGAGGGACCAACTTCATCTGATTCCTCTGTATGGAGTGAAGATATGGTAGCCTCTGTGGGCCCTTAATATGTCTTCTCCAAAAGGAGTGTCAGGACAGTCTGTAGCCATTGGGTATGCCTACATGGTTTCTATCAGATGCTTCTCTTTGGTGTAAGTGTAGGCTGCCTGAGTGCCAATTGATCCAGTGAGTCCGTGGGTTGGAACTGAAGAGTATTGAGATGTGGTGTGGAACAAGAAGCTGATGATCTGTCAGACTGTTTCCTAACTGCCCAAGAAGCCTCTGATATGCTTTGCTCATACAGTAGAGTTGTTAACTTCACCTCTATATTACAATGGACCTATGCCAAGCCCAAAAGGCAAGGCAAGCAGCCATTTGGCTCTCGTATTTCACCAGAACATACAGTACTACTTTTAAAGAGATCTGGGAGTCCAAGTAGACCACAAGTTTAACATGAGTCAACATTGTGATGCGGCAGCTAAAAAGGCCAATGCGATTCTTGGCTGCATCAATAGAAGTATAGTGTCTAGATCAAGGGAAGTAATAGTGCCACTCTATTCTGTTTTGGTCAGGCCTCACCTGGAATATTGTGTCCAGTTCTGGGCACCACAATTTAAAAAGGACATTGAGAAACTGGAGCGGGTCCAAAGGAGGGCGACTAAAATGGTGGAAACCATGCCCTATGAGGAACGCCTTAGGGAGCTGGGGATGTTTAGCCTGGAGAAGAGAAGGTTAAGAGGTGATATGAGAGCCCTGTTTAAATACTTGAAGGGATGTCATATTGAGGAGGGAGCAAGCTTGTTTTCTGCTGCTCCAGAGAACAGGACTCAGAATATTGGATGCAAGCTCCAGGAAAAGGGATTCCACCTCAACATTAGGAGGAACTTCCTGACAGTAAGGGCTGTTCGACAGTGGAACAAATTGCTTCTTCGGAGTGTAGTGGAGTTTCCTTCCTTGGAGGTCTTTAAACAGAGGCTGGGTGGCCATCTGTTGGGGATGCTTTGAGTGAGAGTTCCTGCATGGCAGAATGGAGTTGGACTGGATGGCCCTTGTGGTCTCTTCCAACTCTATATGATTTATAATTCCATTCGATGATTCTAAAGTATCTGAGATGAGTGAAAAATGAAGATATAATCACCAAAACACAAGAAAAGTTGTATAAAACACAGAAATTAAAGTCTGACAGGAAAATTAAACTCTGAAGTGTTTTTAAGATGCTGCTGCTGTGGTGGACAAAAAACTGTGGGCTTAGGTGAGAAGCAAGCTAATAGGGTGCTTGGAGAATGGGCACAGCTACTGCCAAAACACTTATGTAGCAGCTCTCTAGAAGTTTCCAAAGATGCACTGTGCAGGATAACCCACTTGTGTGATTCCCACAGACCATGAAGAAGAAGCAAAGTTGTGGTTTTTAGCCTTGAGATACCTAGGGGCTATTGTTACTAAAGATTTGAAACAATTTAAACCTAGAAATTTCAAACCCTTTGAAATATGGGTAACAAATAAGCTGAAAATCTGGCACAACCGTTCCCCTTTAAGCAAAAAATTCCCTTATAAAAAGATTTCTCCTTCCCAAATATCCTTTTCCTGTTCAATAAAAGAACAAATGGGCTGTCAGACAGCAGCTAAAATGAGAACATGCCATTGTTTGTCTCAAAAAGCCACTCCTTTCTGCAAGAGCTGTGTCGATTCAAATAAAGGGACTGCAGACATTCCCAATCTATCCTTAATTACTCAAGCCTTCCATCTTAATCAGGTAGCACAGATTATCCACAGTGATGGCTCCATCCCTTTGGGTAAATATGGAGCATGGTGATATTTGTATGTATTGCTTTACTACACCCTTGTTTCAATGGAAGCTAAAGTTGAAAGCTACTTCTCAACTATGGAATTCCTGTGAAACATTTCCAGCTTCTTTCCTGTTCCTCTGACAGCCCATCACCTATCCTTCCCACAACAGAAATGTAGAAATGGAAAAGACTTGGCTCTTCAAAGGGCTTAAAGATGCTGTCATCCGCAAAGCCTCTTGCAGGAGTATATATTCCCACTGCCATGGAAAGATAATGCCAACCTGGGATGTGTGTTTAACAGACACACGAACATTGAGTGTGTGGCAAAGTGGTGTGAAAGACCCTGGGGGCATATATGCTGTGGGCACTGGGAATGTGATATACACTCACCTATATATTCAGCTAGCCCTCTGAAAAATGTCCTGTGTGTACATAACATGTTATCTTTATAGGTACAAATTCCATGAAAAGGTAAGCTTGTAAAAGAAAAGAAAAAAGTTCTGTTGTGTACACTGCTATTGCATATTTGCTTTTCCCCAAAGGTGAATGATCGTTGAAGTCAAGCAAAGAGAACAAACTATGTCTCAACACATCTAGCTCCAGAATCTGCAAAACATTTTCCCCAGACTACAACTCCCCATTTAGGAATTGCTTCAGAGTTGTAAGTCCCATTTTCAAAACATGTCACAAGCTTACACACCTGCTTTCTAATAGGGAAGCTGTAGAGCCAGGAAGGAGAACTGGCTCTAAAAATGTCTTGAGGAATAAAACATAGGGGAAAAGGTCAGCACAGGCACGAAACAGATGGGCCAAATAAACCAGTTTCCGGCTGTGTTCAGGGTGTAGCGTTCAGATGACACATGCCACAAACATGGCTGGAATCTGTGCCGAAGCTGTGTATTTTACAAAGAACTGGGCCAAAAAGGAATGGTAAAACACCGCACCTTTTGCTGGCTGTGTTTAAAATCACCGTGCCAGGTGCATGCCACAGCCTGCTGTTTCACATCCATCTGTTTTAGCCCACAGACAACAAAAAGAAGGAAAAGTACTAATAATGGTACTGAAAAGGTCAAATTAGCACCGCACCAATTCTAGGGAAAGAATGGGATCTTGTGAGGTCACGTTTCGTTGACCAAGAAAAATGGTTTGCATTCAATAGATTTCCAGTGAAGGTGGATCATGTTTATTCAGACTGTGAAAGGTATTGTAAGAAATTACAATAACAGCTCTTTTTGTGCTGTTTATTCACACACGTTTGAAGCTCAACATGTCCAAGACGGAGCTTCTTGTCTTTCCTCCTAAGTCCACCCTTCAACACTCTTTTTCTGTCTCTGTGGACAACATTTCTATTCAACCAGTCCAGCAAGCCCGCAGTCTTGGTTTTATCTTTGATTCTTCTCTGTCATGTATCCTTCAGATCCAGACCACAGCTAAGGCTTGTAGATTCTTTTTGTATAACATTGCCAAAATCCAACCTTATCTCTCCACCTCTACTGCCAAGATCCTGGTCCATGCCCTAGTGATCTCACAACTTGATTACTGTAACATCCTCCTGGCTGGGCTTCCTCTTTCTCACCTCCGTCCTCTAATTTCTGTCCAGCATTCAGCTGCACGCATTATCACATCCACCCACCACTCTGACCACATGTCTCCTGTGTTGGCATCCCTTCACTGGCTCCCCCTTCCTTTCCGCATTCAGTATAAGCTCCTGCTGTCAATGTTTAAAGCCCTCCATGGGCTGGCCCCTCCTTACTTATCAGACCTTATTTCTCCCCACCTTCCCATTAGGGCCCTCCGTTCTGGTAGTCAAGGTCTGCTGTCCCAGCCCAGGATATCCTCTGCCCCATCTCGGATTCGCCCCTTTTCACTCGCTGTCCCTCACTCCTGGAACCTTCTTCCCACACGAGCAAGAGCCATCACTTCTTTAACCAGCTTCAAAAAGGAGTTGAAGACCATCCTGTTCAGAGAAGCGTTCCCAGGCATTGCATAACTCTCACTTGCTATTTGATGTTCCTTTGTTGTCTGTTTTATTGAATCATTTCCTTTTTTGCTATGTATTTTATATGTATTATCCTACTAGAAAGGCCCCTTCCCCTCCACCACTCCCTTCTCCTTTTGTGTCGTGTCTTTTTAGATTGTAAGCCTGAGGGCAGGGAACCGTCCAATTAAAAAGATTGTATGTACAGCGCTGTGTAAATTTACAGCACTTTATAAATAAAGGATAATAATAATAATAATAATAATAATAACAACAACAATAACAACAACAACCTCTTTATCCACGTTTTAGTAACATACAGTATTGTATTGTGAGGTATGGAAAGCAAGCAAATGGAAGAAATCCATATGCGTTGTTCATAAAGGGTAAAAAGTCGCTCTGCAAAGAGGATGTGTTTGAGTAAATAAGAAATTAGAACAAAAGCAATGGATCTAATGGCATACCTCTGTTGGATTCTACTGCTTCTGTCAAAACTGAGAGCCCATACTTACTCTCAACTAAGAGCCTACTCTGGAGGGCTGGGAAGCCTGCAACATCTTACTCATAATCTTCAAGAAGTATTTTCATTCTATTGCTTCCCTTGCTTTTTCAATGGAAAATCCCCTTCAAATGAAACAAAAAAGAGATATAAGTTGAGCAGGCTTCTCTTCTGACATGGAGAAAGTCATTTACTCCCCTTTTCATGAAGGATACACTTTCTTTTACACATCGCTAAATAAGGTGCTACTGTTAGTTATCTCTCACAGCTGTCCTGGCCATGCGTAATGCAAAGGATAGGGCTGGCTATATGATTCCCATCTGCTGTACAATATCATAAGCTAAAAGCAATCTCGACTCCGAATTCTCTAAAATGCCCATACAAAAAAGGTAGTTTTCCATTAGGCTGACAGGAATTTCAGGATTACCTCCTCCAAAGATAAACACCTACCGCAGAGGAGGAAGAGAGTGGCTTAAGCTTCCCCACCTGCGCATGGCAATTGGAATCCAGATAACACCTGTGGAAATACTTGGAAGTAAAAGTACAGTAATCATATATAAAGGTAATCAAGTTTAGCTGTCTATATAGAAATGCTGGGTACGGTTATGCCAACCTTCACCTCTGAAATGTGATAGAAGCCAGACTGCTTCCTGCTTAGCCCAGTGCTCCCCAATCTGGCTCCTCCAGATGTGTGAGACTGCAACTCTCGCCATCCTCAGCTAGGATTAGCTGACCGCAGCTAAAAAGGCCAATGCAATTTTAGGCTGCATCAATAAAAGTATTTCACCACACTCAGAGAACACCAGTTTGAGAAAGGTAAATATAGTGCATGAATGCTAATACCATAGTAAAAAACAATCCTAACAAAAACAATCCTACTAAAAATGAAATGCACAGATATAGGATCATGGGGGACACCTGGATGAATGAAACTACGTGTGAAAGGGATCTGGGAGTCCAAGTAGACCACAAGTTGAACATGAATCAACAGTGCAATGTGGCAGCTAAAAAGGCCAATGCAATTTTAGGCTGCATCAATAAAAGTATAGTGTTTAGATCAAGGGAAGTAATAGTGCCACTATATTCTGCTTTGGTCAGGCTCCACCTGGAATACTGGGTCCAGTTCTGGGCAAAACAATTCAAAAAGGATGTTAAGAAACTGGAGCCATGTGTCCAAAGGAGAGCGACTAAAATGGTGAAGGGTCTGGAAACCATGAAGCCCTATGAGGAGAGACTTAGGGATCTGGGGATGTTTAACCTGGAGAAGAGAAAGTTAAGAGGTGATATGATAGCCCTGTTTCAATATATGAAGAGGTCATATTGAGGAGGGAGCAAGCTTGTTTTCTGCTGCTCCAGAGACTAGGACCCGGAGCAATGGATGAATGCAAAGGAAAAGAGATTCCAGCTCAACATTAGGAGGAACTTCCTGACAGTAAGGGCTGTTAAACAGTGGAACACACTCCTTCCTCGGAGTGTAGGGGAGTCTCCTTCCTTAGATGTCTTTAAACAGAGGCTGGGTGGCCCTCTGTCTTCCCTCCACATTTGCAGCTTTGACTTTTGCAGCTTTCAGTTTTTATTAATATGTTCTCTCTAGGAATATGCGCAACTCTATGGTCAACTTCAACCAAAAGTCTCCCTGAAGGACCTAGAGATTCCTACAGAGGACACCTTTGTAGCTCCTCCAGTGCAACTCTATGGCCAATGCCCAGCAAATGTTGACCATAGAGTCGCACTGAAGGACCTAGAGATTCCTAGAGAGGCGTTCCCTCAGTTAAAAACAGTGTTTTTGTTACTTGGGGTTTTCCCACATTCACGGGGGACGAATGTAAATATAAACCAAGAAATAAAAAAGAGGCATGGAGGCCCGGGGGGGGGACCAGAAACCGAATTAGTTATTGTTATTATTGTCATTGTTATATTTGTATCCCGCTCTTTTCCCAGGGCTGGGGCTCCCTCAGGGCGGCCTCACAGCATTAAAAACAGTACAATTAAAAACGGGCGCGACGGCAGCGCTTTTACGACAGAGGGGGGTGGCGTCGCTTTACGGCGGAAGGAGAAGAAGAGGAGAAGGAGGAGGAAAAGGAAGAGGAGGGAGCAAAACAAAGAGGCGGCGGAGGAGGGAGAGGCGGCGATGGCGGGGCGCTGAGGTGAGTTCCCTCTCGGCCGAGGCAGGAAGGGCCTAGAGACCCTCTCCCCCGAGGGACCTCGGAAGAGGAAGCCTCGCCTGCTGCGGCCACACTGGAGAAATAACCCGCTTTGGCAGCGCTTTAAGTGTCTTGGCTCAAAGGCTATGGAATTCTGGGTGGAGTTGGTTGTGCTCCGCTCCGGCCCCACAACTACTCCCACCTCCCAGAGTCCCATCGCCTTGAGCCAAGACACTTAAAGCCCTGCCAAAGCGGGTATTTCTCCATGTGGCGTTATTATTTGTATTCCGCTTCTCCCCCCCCCCACCAGAATTGGGACTCACAAGCAGCTTCCATAGAGTTATAAGAGACCCAAGATTAAGGGCCCTGAACCCAGTCCAGCCCTTCTTTTTTCTTCTCTCTGCCATGCAGGAACTCCCAGTCAAAGCACCTCCCCATTTACAGAGAGCCACCCAGCACTCGGTTCAAAGAAGGAGGCTCCAACAGGGCTGGCTCTAGGAGAATCATAGAGTTGGAAGAGACCCCCAAAGGCTTCTGGTTCAACCCTCCCTCTTCTTCTCGCAAGGCAGGAACTCCACACTCCAAGCATCCCACCTGCAGGCAAAGTATAACAGGATGTAAAATAATATAGAAAAGGCAAATAGAACCATAGAATTGGAAGAGACCCCCACATAATAATAATATATAATTTAGTTGTACCGCCCTCTGGCAAACCATCCTGGCGGTTAACAACAAGTAAAATATAAAATATGCAATTAAAAAAACACTTATCCCTCCCCCCCTCTTAAGATAGTATTAAACACTAAACATATAAAAACAAATATCAATGCATAAAAACAACAATTAAAAACTAAAACCCTGTAATCCCTCTGCCATGTAGGAACTCTCAACCAAAGCACCCCATTGACAGGGCCATACGGCCTCTGTTTAAAACTCCAAAGAAGAGACTCAACAACCTCCAAGAAAGCGTGGGTGCCTCCCCAAACTATAAACCCAGATTGAGTCTTGCAGTTAAAATTGGGGGGGGGGGGGTCAAATGTCTTTTATTCTGCAGGGTGGATGCACATTCCACCTTGCAAACCATTCCTCCGTTGTGCTCACTCTGCCAATCAGGTTTTAGATTTCCATAGAATCCTACAGTTGGAAATGGACTCCCAAGAAGGGCCCTGATCCACGTCCAGCCCCCTTCTTCTGCCATGCAGGAACTCTCACTCAAAGCATCCCCTTGACAGGATATGGCCAATCCAGCCTCTGCTTAAAGACCTCCAAGGTCTAAAAGCACATTGCAATTAAAACGTGGCAATGTCAAACAGCCCTTACTGTCAGGAAGTTCCTCCTAATGTTGAGGCGGAAGCTCTTCCAGTAGCTTGCATCCATTGTTTGGAGTCCTGTTCAACAACAGCAACAACAACAACAAGTTTATACAATGCGCCCTTGCTTTACACAGGGATTTGTTCTGGACCCCTCCCCCACATAAAGCAAACAGTGCGTATGCTTGAGCCTCATTGAAAATAATGGCGCTTGTACATGCACACTTTATGTATGAATATAGATGTGGATATGTACAGGTTGAGTCTCCCTTATCCTTATCTTGTCTTATCTTGTTGTACTTACAAAGCACAATGGGCTCTTGGTACCCACTGGGGGTTGGTTCCAGGTTCCTGCAGATACTAAAATCCATGGAGTCTGAAGTGCCATTAAATTCAATGGCATAGTAAAATGATGTCCCTTGTAGAAAGTGGCAAAATCAAAGTTTGTTATATATATATATAATCCACGGATGTGGAGGGCTGACTATGATTAAATTGAGGCTGTCATACTTTGTCCGTGTCATGAGAAGGCATGGCTCATTGGAAAAAAGCAGTAATGCTAGGAAAGATGGGGGGAAGTAGAAAGAGAATGCTAGATGGATTTCCAGAACAATGGAGGACAGAGAGTCTTGGCGATGTGTCATCCATAGAGTCACTGTGAGTCGGGATCGACTCGAAAGTGGTTAACAACAACAACAAATCCCTTATCTGAAATTACAAAATCCAAGCTATTCCAAAATTGTCCATACAAGTGGCTGAGATGGTGACACTTCTCCTTTCTGATGGCTTTATTGTACACAAACTTTGTTTCATGCACAAAATTACTGTATTTTCTGTTGTATAACACTACTTTTTAACCCAGGAAAATCTTCTCAAAAGTCGGGGGTCGTCTTATACGCTGGGTGTTGTCTTATAGGGCAGGTGCTGAAACTTCCGAGCCGGACTGGAGAATCTGCAGTCACTGCATTTGGTGGGGGGAGCTCAAAAACGGCTGCATCCCCACCATATGCGACGATCGTATGAAAGCAGCTGCCGCTCTGATAGTCTTGGAGACAGGGAGGGCTGGGCAGGCAGGGAGAGTTGACCAATCCAAGCAGGCTTTGTATACAACAAGGTTTCCTGCTAAGTACCTGCATGTCATAAGCATCTGAATTAAAGTTACCATATTGAAATCAAATCTGATGTTTTTTAAAAAATTTATTTGGTGTGCGTTGGAAGAGGGGTAGTCTTATAAAGCGAGTATATCCCAAACTTTATTTTAACTGGAAAAGTTGGGGGACGCCTTATACGCCTAGTCGTCTTATACGCCAGAAAATACAGGTATTATTATTACAGTACGCCCATGTCATACGCAGCTTTCAGTTTACACTATGGTTACACACCACGCCACATGCACAAGCCCAGTTATTTTCAATGGGGCTCAAGCATAAACAATATTTGCCTAACGTGTGTGTGTGTGTGTCCATGTCCATTACAGATCCCCCACATAAGGCAAGGCAGCACTGTAAAATTATGTATAAAACTACCTTTAGGTGATGTGTGTAAGGTGTTTAGGACATGTAAATTAATGTAATTTCTCTCCCAAGATGTCTCATTAGGTATATGCAGATATTCCAGAATCTGAAATCCAAAACACTTCTGGTTCCAAGCATTTCAGATGAGGAAGACTCAGCTTCTATATGTGAGGGGCACAGCAAAGAACAAAGGGAGAGGAACTCCCATCCCACCAGTGTAATGCAGTTCTCTAGTAACCGCCTTGGGGCATGCTCTCTCTCCTACTCCTACATTAGGCTCCTCATTGCCACGTGATAGTTGTGGTCCACTCTTCTTTATTCCTAGAACCATTTTGGAAGGAAGGCCTAGTATAGTGATTACTTTAAAAAGCTCCCCCTGCCCCCAGTTACAGTTGCAAATGCCTTCTCTGCCAATACTGTCATGGCAGTTTGCAGTCCTTAAACGGCTTAAGGAAATTGCTGTATGCTACCAGTGTGCTTAGTATGTATTCCTCTTCCCCTCCCATAGTTTTCCTATGGGGCAACCTAAGGTAGGGGTAAAAATGGGTGAATGGAAAGTTCTGCAAAGCAGAGGCAGAATGTTAAAAATAAGTGGCTGTATTGTGTTAGTGATATGCGGGGCTGTGATAAAGGATAAACTCCAGTGTTTTGAATAATATGTTAGGCTGTTTATTTTATTTTATTTTATTTTAAGTCTCAGTGTCATCTGAATGCTGCAAAATTTAATCCAACCCCTTTGCTTTGTGCAAGAGTTACATTTCTAAAAATAAAGCTTAAATTTTGGGGTAGGTAGTCTGTAGCAAAACATGAATGTAGAGCTGAATTTCAGAAACTTTTACCAAATGCTTTTTATTAAGGTATAAGGCTGTACTGCAAATGGCTGGAAGCCAGATATATATATATAATTTTAGTGCTTGAGGACATTTTGTTTAACATAATGATTCCAGCTTTAAGAAAAAAAACACAATGTTTCCCCAGTTGCATGCATATTTAATCAATACTGATGGCTTGCAGAAGTACAGGGACTTGGTTCCACATTCATACCAGCTTATCTCCTGTTTTATGAGCAGATGTGATTATATATTGTCTGTATTATTGATTAGATGAAACCATTTAAAACTTAAGTAAATGTTCATAAGGTATAGTCTTCTTGCATACTTCACTGAGTTAAAAAGAAGGTAGACCTTCTCTAGAAGTTACTTTCAGCAAACAGAAATTGCAAAAGTACAGGGACTTGGTTCCACGTTCATACCCTTAATATTTGAAGTTAAAGATTATTATCCCTGTCTGATTAACAGTAATTTTAATCCTTATACCTAGACTTGTGCTTAAAACATACACATTTTTTTTCAGGTAAAGAGAATGATAGAAAGGAAAGATATAAGAATGTTGACCTTTCTATGGTTGTATAATGGAAGAAAACATAACAGAGGATGTCTGTACTAGATCGCTTGGATGGCTTCAGCGACAAGATAATGATGCTAAACCATGGCTCTGGAAATTGTCTAGTTGTTTTTCAGCTACTGATCAGAGTCTTCCTCTCAACCCCCAAACGGTAGGATTTGGATACAGATTTGCTGAGTTGAATTCCAGAATGACCTATTAATGATTTTATGTGGACCAATTTGTGTCTTTTAACAGGGAAGGTATAATACTTGAAGATGTCTGTTGCTCTCCAGAGAAAGAAGCTTTCTTCTACCTCAGGAACTGACTATTACTGTTTCCTGCTACATGGAAATTTCCATGTTTGCTCTTTATTATTAGCCTAGCTGGGGTTCTGGCTTCTCATGTCTGATTTTTTTTGTCAGCTGTAATCAATAGTTGCCTCTTTCTCTGTCTCTGTGGTTGTGCTCACAGTTAATTTAGTTTCATCTGTGCTTGCAAAGAATTTAAGGGTTGTAACCAAAGTCTAATTAGGGTTACTAAAGACTGCTTAGGGTTTTTAAAACTACATCTTATTGTGGTGCTTTTGTTCCATCATCTTTAAAAAGACTAAATAGCTACTAATTCTACTGCTTTCCTAATAATCCATAAAGCTGACAGTGGAAGGGACATAATAAATATGATCGAAAGCAGAAGCACAGTAAATGAGATGAGAAACATTGTTGTCTTCATATTGATAACCGCCTACTGATCACAACTAAACAAAAACACGTTCGATTCCTCAAATTTCCTTATATGCTGTGGAAGAACAGATTACGCTACTCTTGCTTATCTTTACATGTCACTTGCTACTTTAAACCAGTTTCTGATGGGTATCTTGTTTGGCAAATAAAATGTTATCTGGAGACAAATTCCAGAATGGTAGATAGATTACATATGTTGCAGCAAATGCAATGAGTAATTGAGAAAGAAAGGATTTTATTGTGACATGAGCTTTTCTGTGAATATACTGTAACTGATTTGATAGTGGATATACTTCAACAAAGGTTTGAAATGAGACCCTGGTATAAAGCTGCTTGAAGATAGAATGCTATTGGATTTAAGGTGAATAAGGATTGGAAATAGCTGCCTTGCTATGGAAAATAATTGGTCTTGTTTTTAGTGTGCAGATTAACAGTTATTCTTGCTTTTCTGATTGGTAGTTAGAACTTTACTCTTTGGCTGGACCTCATTTTAATGTGTGTTTTGTATTGCAGTGTCTGAATGAGAAAGTAGAGTGGTGCTCACAAAAGCTTATGCCACAATAAATGTGACAGTGTGTTACAAGAAGCTTACCTTTTCTTACTTGGTATCGTGTAAAACTAATTGCACTGAATACACATCAATCCAGTTATGTTGAGTCTTCCCAATATTGGGCTTCTTGTTCTCAATGTGTTATAGAGTCTTGGAATTCATATGGAGTATGATGAAAAGTCAGATTAAATGACATCCTGAAGCAGCAGACTAGTAAAGAATATTACCCTGCGCAATTCTTTGCTTCCACAGCATCTGTTGTCTACCATCTGTGCACTAATCCTGGTGGCCTTTGTAAACTAGTCTCCATTCTGTTTCTGTTCTTGCTCCAATGGGTTGAAAAATGAAGTGGAGAAATTATGCCAAGTAAGTATATGAAAGGAAGTCAACTTGTAGGATTGCCTAATGTGGCTTCTTGGATACTGTACTTGATACTGAAATCCAGTTATTTGTACATATATCACTTCGTATTCCTTCAGGTTTATCTTTCACCTGTCAAAGCTGTAGCCTGGTGTGCACTTACATTTATCTGACACTGACTTTTTTCTATAATAATTCTTTGCCCTTCCAGAACGAGTACATGGAGAATAAAACAGCTACTGTGGAGTTGAAGGACACTCCATCCATTCATTCTGCTTCTTCAGAACAGTTTACAGCTGTCCCCCTTCCTGATTTGCACTCTCTTCAACAAATGCAAATACAACTTTCACCTGGTTCTAAAGTAAGCTGTTGTACTCATGGTTCTGACTCTTCCTCTCATGCTCCTCGGCTGCACCTTGGTGGTGGCGGCAGCAGCGGTGGTGGTAGTTCAGTTCACTCTGGCACAATGTTAGACTCAAAAGGCTCTGGGACAATCACTTGTCAAATAGGGACAGGGTTTGCTTATCAGTCTGCATCCTCACTCAAGACTGTTTCGGCTAGAAGCGGCGTGACAGGCATTGCCAGCGACTTGTCCAGAGTGTGCCTGGAAAACAGTGTCTCTACCTGCTCACATTTCCCATGCTGTGGAAAACTCCACTTCCAGTCCTGTCACAGTAATGTGCACAAACTACATCAGTTTCCTACTCATCAGAGCTGTGCGACCTCGGGTTATTTTTCCTGTTCTGAATTCTCAAGTGGGGCTGCAGGGCTTTTGGAGGAACATGTTACACAATCGGAGCGAACGTCTTGTGTTTGTACCAACTCTCTGCACCTGAAAGTGGCACCTTCAGTTTGTTTAAAGGGCTCTCACTACTGCACTGAGTGTTTAAGTAAGGTCTGTAACACCCTCACTGCTGTATTGATAATGTACCATGTATTGTGAAACTTCCAATCTTTTATTAATTAGAAACAAGTACTTTGGGGAATTTATAGCTGTAATTTGTGAATCTAAGAGCTTAACTTGGTTATAGGTGGACATTTTTGCTGATGGCCAGCTTCTTGGAAATATAGGAATCCAGCTCTCTTTCTTTTTCAGAGAAATTTCATATCGGTCTGTCACTACCAGTCAGGGCTCTTATAAATGCATGTTTGTTCAATGTTAGTTACCTGAAACTAATGCTACAACAGTAGAAAATCATCAGATTTTAAAGCTTGCAAATAACTTTTCAAGTGCTTGGATTAAACACTTTGAATTCTCATCCTATTGCATGGATGGAAACAAATATAAATTCTTCACATTTTTGGCACTTGGGCAAGCAGACACTTAAAAAACAGTTCTTTTCATAAGTTAATCCTGCTGCTGTACAAGAGAGTTTGCCTTTTGCTACTAGCAAGATACAGTAGTGTTAAAATTTGTAGTAAAATGAGAATCTGTTTTTAAAACAGATTCATAACAACATTGGGATTGTCCTTTTTGGTTTATGTAGTAACTATGTCTTGCAGTTCTGTTTTTCTCTCTCCAGTCAGAGGTCTGACTCCCAACAAAGCATTGCTATATTGTGCATACCCCTGTAGTGTACTCTTCTCACTTTGTACTCAAGAAGTAGGATGGTGGATGAAAACAGGGCCTTCCTCCAGACTACTACAGAAAAAGAGAGACTACACAAAAAGAAAGACTGACTTTTATTTTATCACAGTCATTTTATCTATCCTCCACCATCCCTGGAGGTCTTTAAACAGAGGCTTGATGGCCATCTGTCAGGGATGCTTTGATTGAGATTTCCTGCATGGCAGAATGGGATTGGACTGGATGGCCCTTGTGGTCTCTTCCAATTCTATGATTTCCCCCAAAACTGGGAATTACCCTTCCCTTTTCAAATTTGTAGTTTGTTTAATCCCCCCCCCTAAAAAGTAGCTAACTCAAACATAGGAAATGTAAGAAGTCAAGCCAAGTAGCCCATTCAAAACCACAACAGCTCTCATAGTCCAAAAAAAAAAAAAGTAATTCCTTCAGCAGCAGCTACATTTTGTTTTTTGCATTAGAATGGCTGATATAGTGCTCTGAGTGATAACCAAATATTTTTCCCAACAGCCATCCAGAGAGAGTTTGGTTGAGGCTGTTAAAATATGGCCAAATATTCCTCCTCCAAATGCACAAGCTGCTGCACCTGTCTCCCTCCCAATATGTAATGGCTGTGGAACCAAAGGAGCAAGAAAAGAGAAGAGTTTACTCTTGGCAAGCAGCTTTGGCCAGTTGCCACAGAAATACGGTAAAGCATATTGGCCTAGTGGATAAAATTACAGTAGTTGTTACATTCTTTGAAAAATTTTCAGTGCTGCATTCATTGGAATATGTGATAATGTCTTTTCTTAGAAGACAGATAGTATTGTGGAGTGGGTGGTGCTGCTGGACTTTCAACAGGGGCATCTGGCTTCAAATGCTTGTTCAGGAACAATGTTTGTGATTAGATGCATTCATGGATGCTAAAGGCAGTCAGTGGTTACTAGAAAGCAGATGGCTTTCTGCTGCCTTTCTACCTGCCGATGAGTAGCAACAGAAGACAGTTGCCCATTGGAGCTTTATTTGGCCACGTTGGCTGTGAGAGTCTGGGAGTTGCAGTCCAAAAAGTATCTCTGGCATCTGTGTCCTATTTGTAGACATCCAGGGGCCATATGACCTTTGAAATACCGAACGACACAAGTCTTTTATTCAATGGGGAATTTCTTAAGTTCTAAAGACAGTAGCAAAATATCACTTTGGTGAAAAGCTATTTTGATCTTCATGTTAACATATACTCACTGGCAAACTTGTATTTACCATTGTACAGTGTGTGAGACAGACTTCAGACAAAAGCTGAATTGACCATTTTGAGAGCCAGCATGGTAGAGTGGTTTGAATATTGTACGAGGACTCTGAGAGAACAGAGTTTGAATCTCTGATAGTTCATGAAAATCCACTGGGTGATGTTTGGATACTCTCTCAGCCTCAGAGGAAGGCAATGGCAGACACCCCCCACCCCCCGAACAAAACCTACCAAGAAATCCCTCTGATAGGTTCACCTTAAGGTCCGCATAAGTTGGAAGCAATGTAAAGGCTCACAATAAGAGTGTGCAGGAGAGACCAGAGATAAAGTTTAACTGGCATTTACTTTTTCCAAAAATAGGATCTCCAGATGTTGCTATAACAGGTCAGCTGCTAGAAAACCTACCTCCCATTGGAGTCTTTTGGGATATTGAGAATTGTTCTGTTCCTTCTGGCCGTTCAGCTGTTGCTGTTGTACAGCGAATTCGTGAAAAGTTTTTTAAAGGGCACAGAGAGGCAGAGTTCATTTGTGTTTGTGACATCAGTAAAGAAAACAAAGAAGTTATTGAAGAATTGAACAACTGCCAGGTAAGATCTTCAGGTCAGCTGCTGCATTAGCATGTCTCTCTGGCCAGAAAGGAATTCAAAGTTCCTAGCATTGGAGGGAGCCTCGTAAACCATGTTGTTCAACCCGGTGTGCAAGAAATTCTGAACTTGTGAGTTGCCAAGAAATGGCTGTGCAACTGCTCCTTAAAAGACCTCTGATGGACTAGTTCCATAACAAGCTGCTTATTCAATAGGTTTCCCATTATGTTCAACTACGGTAGGTTGACCCTCTTACAGGTTAAACACATTACATTTAGTTTTACTGTTTCAGACAACATGAATAAATTTTTGACCTCTTTTGTATGACAGATCTCCAATGTTTTAAGAATAATATGTTCCCTGTCACTGCTTCATATTAAAACATACTAAAAATCTTCAGTTTTTTCCATGCGTTTGAGTATCTTTGTTGAGTGTCTCTGAATGTGTTCCAACCTCTCACATCTCTTTTAAAGCGCTGTGTGTAGTATTGGACACAGTAGCGCAAGCTAGTATGATATAAAACATTATTATGACTTGGAATTTATGTCTCTAAAGCAGCATTACTTGCAGTTGCATTACATGGTTGTCTGTTGTGCTACATTTACAGGAAAATGGTCAAACTTCTCTAGTCCTTCTAATTACCTCATACCTGATACATTCTTTTTATTCCTTTAGGTAACAGTTGCACACATCAATGCCACAGCAAAGAATGCAGCTGATGACAAACTCAGACAGAGTCTTAGGAGATTTGCTGATACACATGCCGCTCCAGCCACTGTGGTCCTCGTATCAAGTACATGTAAACAATATTGATTCATTGTTTGATTGATTGATGTTGAGGTCTAGGATTGTAAGTAGTAATCAGTGCCTAGCCCTCTCCCAGCAGCCTAGTGCTTTGCAACAGTTAGCTGTGGCAGGATCCCATGGGTTCCAGCAGCTGAGTGTCACAAAGTACCACAGTGCCAGGAGATGCTGGACACTTCTTCACTCATCACCCACCTCTTGGTGCATTAAAAATTCATAGAATCATAGAATCATAGAGTTGGAAGAGACCACTAGGGCCATCCAGTCCAACCCCCTGCCATGCAGGAAATCCAAATCAAAGCATCCCTGACAGATGGCCATCCAGCCTCTGTTTAAAGACCTCCAAGGAAGGAGACTCTATCACCCTCCGAGGGAGTGCATTCCATTGTCGAACAGCCCTTACTGTCAGGAAGTTCCTCCTAATGTTCAGGTGGAATCTCTTTTCCTGCAGCTTGCAAACATTGTTCCGGGTCCTGTTCTCTGGAGCAGCAGAAAACAAGCTTGCTCCCTCTTCAATATGACATCCCTTCAAATATTTAAACAGGGCGATCATATCACCTCTTAACCTTCTTTTCTCCAGGCTAAACATCCCCAGCTCCCTAAGGACACCCCGCGGCAGCGGGGAGGAGGAGAAAGGGGTCGTTTGGCCCCTTTCTCCTTTGGTCCGCTGGGTGTAGCCGTGTGAAGGCTGCGCCCAGCGGACCAAACCAGGAAGGAGCTCCGAAACGGAGCTCCTTCCTGCTTCGTGCTAAGGGCGCACTAAGTGCCCTGGCACGGAGCGAGGACGTCACGTCCGCGCCACCCCGTATAGAAGCGGCGCAGTCGTGACGTATCGATGGCGGTGGCCGTGTGGAACGGCCACCACCATTTTGTGCGCGACGAGCGCGCACTAGGGTTAGGGGGGTGCGGAAGCACCGCCCCTTCCTAACCTTAGTACGCGCTTGTCGCGTACTTTAAGGCCCGTCTGTAATGGGCCATAGATTTCTCTAAAACTATTTTTGTGCCCTAGGGCATTCTCCTGTAAAGATATCTGGAATATCTGTGGAAAAGCTAATGTATGCCCTCAGTTAATGGACAGAGATGAACATTTGGATACACAGGAGCTCAGGTTCACTTTCTGTTGAGCTTGTTGAAATTACCTGTTTACCATTCACTACCATCTAGGCTAATAACCTCTTTGCTTGCTTTTCTTTCTGAGACATCCCTGTTCAGTCTGTCTCATGTGCCTTTTTACATCCCTACATGTAAAGCACCTAGCTATCTTCGGAGCATGCAGAAAAGATGTTTCCTACTACAGTCTTTAATATGTCCAGGATTTGAGGACAGGTTCTAAATAAGAAGGCATAATCAAAAGATGGATTTTCTTAAATTAAATTTTTGTTAAAATTACAAAAAAATGCCAACATAAACATATAGACATAAAACTATAACAGCTGTATCTGTGCCTGAAATTTCTCTCTCTCCCTCCCCGCTTCTTTAACTTGCAAAAGGAACTATAAAATCCCAACCTAATTTCATTTATTCTGGTTATTGACCAAGCCAACCTCAGATTAATCTCACACTACTTCTTTCTGATTTCTTCCTATTAATCATCCTAAATAAAGTATTCTAGATTATATGCCTTTTCTACACTGTTCAGTGCTATTGTAGTCTAGTCTATATTATGCTATACTATTCTATATAATTTCCCAGTCTATATATATATCTATGTCTATACAGTTGGCCCCTCCCTTACGCGGGGGATCCGTTCTGGATCCCGCCGCATAAGGGAAATTCCATGTATGCCCCAGTCCCAGTTAAAGCAATGGGGTGTGTGCCTTCAGTGGCGAGCACATGCCATAGGCGCGCACACCATTACTATTTCAGACGCACAGTGCCGCTTCTTCAGCATATGCTGAAAGCCGCATATATTGCGCCAGCGTATGATGCCGGCGCACTGTATACACATGCATATAGACCTAGCACACATGTATCTATCTATTTATAAATATATTTATATTGTGTTCTTCCTTCTGCTTTTTCCTTCCTTCCTTCCTTCCTTCCTTCCTTCCTTCCTTTCCTCTCCTCTTCTTCATTTCTTCTTCTTCTTCTCTACACCTCTTCTCTATTACCCATCTTTCCTTTTTCAGCTGTTGTTATTTGATTACTCTAGTGTTCAGACATGGCCTGGAGGACCAGCAGTTCTTAGAATCAATTCTTAGAATCAAACCAATCAAATATTGAAATCTTAGAATCAAATAAATATTCTCTTTTAAGTGTTTGGAGAGAGGAAAAGCCAAAAGAGAGCAAAACAGTATTTTAAGCAAAATTGGCAATCTTCATTGCTGTAATAACTGGCTCTTCACTATATTTTAATTATTATTATCAGATTAATGTTATTTTATTTCGTTACATTATGTTCAGTTCGGGTTGGGAGAAAAAAAGATGATGATAATACAAAGGGAGAGTAAAGAAATGCAAGATAGTTAAAACATTTTTTTTTAAATAGCAGCAATAATTAATATCTTACAGCTGCTTTCCCCCTTCGTCTTCCTCCTCTTCCTTCTCTCTTTCTTCTTTCAAAACATTGGAAATCCTTTAAGTGTTTTAATTCTACTAATTTTCTCTCTCCTTTCTTTCTTTTTTCTTTCTTCATCTCCCCCCGCCCCCCTTTCCCCCTCAGCCCTGTTTAATCAGTAACTCATGAATGTTAGTTTTCCAGTCCGTTTTCCAGTGGCTCAAAGACTCTTCTTTTTTCTTCCAATCAATCCCACCGAGCTTTCTCCTTGAAACTCCAAACACCAAGCTTCTTTCCTTTCTCCTTCCTTTTCCTCACTATCCATTCTGTCTCTGCCACCTCGATTCCATTGCTTTTCCACTTCTTCACCTTAAGCCACTCTTATTTCTTTTTGCTTTTATTTATCACTGTTGTTCTTGTTCTTTTAAAATTCTTGTTGTTTTAGAGTTCTTATTATTCTGATTGAGTCTCCTCTTACCTCTTTATTCTGGTTAGCTTAGCTTTTATTGTCCACACTCTTTTCTACTCTGCTCTGCTCTGTTTCACTCTTCCCTTTCAATTGATTTGAGTGAACACAGCTGATTCCGGAGTTTAGACTTGTTTCACCCCCATAGCCACCCCCTTTTCCAGAGCCTTGCCATGCTACTTTGCCTTATAATTTCTCATTTCCAGTGAAAGTGTAGTTTTTAAATGAAAAAATAAGAGTGAAGAACTTTGCATCCTTCTTTAGTTGCTCTCAAACTGTAGCAAAAAAACTGTAGCATTTTTTAAAGTGCTGGCATACAACCTGCAGTCTCGTAGGGCGGCTGCTTTAGTGAGTCGTGATGGTTCTACTACCTCTACAGCCCTCTGCACACAAGGTTTGGGCTCCTTCACCCAACAAAAGGAATTCTGGACCAGGTCCCCGACAAACCCTTATTCTTCCCTCTTGTACTGGAGAGCTATTATTTCTGCCTTACTTGACCCACTAAAGCAGCTTCAGATCCCAAGCTCCTGCGGCCTGATGTCTCCTATCTCACCATCACACCGGAAGATGGTAATGAAAAGATGGTATTGAACATTGGAAATAGCCATCTTATGCTGTAGATGGTAATCCATTAAAGTAGTGGTCCCCAAACTTTTTCAGACTACTGCTCCCTTTTGTCTTGGGTGATGACCCTATCGCACACCCCCCACAATGCATATTTTCTGATTTTAGGTGTACTGTTCTACTGCAAATTCAAAATAACCAGTCTCTGTCACTTTGCACCTGGTCATCCTGGGAGCAGCAACTGAGCAGCTGGCTGACCATCAACCAAGTAACCTTTTACCCATGTCACCCTTCCAGCAAAGACCAGTGCGGGCAAGAGGCTTCCTGGTCACTGCTCTTCCAGCTGCTCGGTTGTTGCTCCGAAGGCAGCCAGATGCAATGGGAGAAGCTCCTCCCTGGGAAGGAAGGATTCTCAATCTTTCTTCATTGGGTGGAGAGGGGTGCAGCCAGTGTGTACGTAGGGAGTTTACAGAGGCCATATGCCCTTGATTGTAGACTGGCCTGCAGAGGGAAAGGGGGATTTTAACCACAGGAGCATCTCCAAGGTGTTTTGTGTGTGTGTGTGTGCATATGCATGGCGTCGTTTCTGAAAGGAACCTCTTGCAGGGAATTCAATGTCTAGTGGTAGGTGAAGGAAAAGGATTCTCAGCTTTGTTGCTGTTCTGAATTATAAATTGAAGTTCTTAAATATTTGCTCTTCATACCTGCAAAGAAAACAATGTGAAACTGTCAAAAACATTGTTAAACTAATACTTTGTGTTTCTGGACTTGTGTTTTCAGCTGATGTGAACTTTGCCCTTGAAATCAGTGATTTAAGGCACCGCCATGGTTTCCACATAATCCTGGTGCATAAAAATCAGGCGTCTGAAGCACTTTTACATCATGCTCATGAACTTGTCAGATTTGAAGAATTCATTTCTGATTTGCCTCCAAGATTACCAGTGAAGAAACCAGTAAGTGATTTCTTGTATGCTTTTTAAGTTGTCACATGGGAGGATTGGTGGTTTCCTTTCAGCCAGGTTAATATGATTCGAAGCATGCTAACCTTCTGCAGATTGTAACTGGGCTTGATGAAAAAGTCTTTAACCACTCATCTATACTGGGTTTTTTCAACATGTATTTAATTTTTTTTAAAATCTGAAAACAACATAACATTACAAATAAAATATTTAATATCAAACTACTAAATAAGTATTTTAAATGTCATATTCTGATTTTCCTTCTGTGCCTAAAAATAAATTATTAAGTGCATCAATAAATATAATTTAAAATGATTTTTTTCAGAACTTCAAAAGCTCTGATGGAGGGCAATATAGAAAAATTTTTGTTCCAATAAACTTGATAAAGGGGTACCACATATCTATTAATTTTCCATAGCAGTAATTTTGATCTCAGTTGATATATCAATTTATCCTACATTGTCAGTGCCCAAAGAAATCCTGTTTAACCAGTTTTCAAGGTTCTTCTGCGTCTTTCCATTGTTTGGAGATTTCCAGTCTAGCTGATACATTTATCAGTTTCTTATGAAGGATTTGGGCATTTGGACCTGTTGATATAGAAAGCATCAGCAGTGCTGCACATTCCTGTACTGCCATCTAGTAAACTTAGCTCAGAATTTTTTCTCAACTCTTATTTATGTTGTAAATTTTCAGCCTTCAAAAGTAAATAATAATTAAATCTCCATCTAAATTGCATTTGCTCCATTTTCAGGGACATTGTGGTGGATTATGGTTTTGGTAAAATGTCAGTCCTCTTTACTAGGTTAGCCATATTCTTAGAAATTAGAATACTAATGACTGTGTTAGTCATATTCTTAGAAATTAGAATAGATGTTTTTCTATTCTAGAAAAAGATTTCTGACAATTTGAAAAAAAGTACTATAGTCCCAAGAACTTTAAAGAACAGTTCATTCTGTTTCAGCAAACATTTTCTTTAAACGTAATAATACGTACATATGAAAGGCAGAAACCAGGTTGGATAAGCCTTGCATATGTAAGCAAAAACAAATGGAATGCTTTTGGACCATTTCAGAGGTTCTTTCAAAATGCATCCAGGGATCTGGTGGTGGTGTTTTTTTCACCGTCCTCCATTTTTCTTATGATTCCCATTTTGGTGAATGGCCAAAATATGCTGGGGATAGTTGATGAGGCAGGCTTATCTGCTTTCCTCTTTTCCCTCTGTTATCCCTTAATAAAGGATTTTGGAGTCAGTTGCTGTATTCTTGCCTGTTGTAGGCAGGTACACACAGCTTTAGCAGGATTGGCTAGAGAATTGGCCAGCGGAAGCTTTATTGCATTGTTCACTGCAGACACTGTGCTACAACTTGGCACTGAAAATCTGTGTTTCTCTAGTTCTCCTTCACCATCCCCCCCAATGCTGATGTTGTTTTTTGAAAGTCTAGCGAGACGCAGGACAAGGAAGAAAACCAGGGGGGCTGGATGCATCTGGAAAAAAAAGCTTGGTAAAAGGAGGCTTTCTGAATGGGTATAACAGTATAGCACGAATAAAAAAACCATAGGTTTTCTCAGTGTTTTGGACTTCAATTGTTGTAGTGATGTATGGAAGTAGACTGGAAGAGAAAGGAAGGAGATACAGTGGTACCCCGGGATACGAAATGACCGCGTTACGAAATTTCCGGGATACGAAAAAATTAGATAGGAAAAAACTGTTCCGGGTTACGTTTTTTTTTCCGGCTTACGAAAATTTTTTTGGTGCTTTTCAGCGCTTTTTCGCACGAAATCGCGGCTTTCCAGCGCTAGCGGCTATGGCTTTTTCGGGTTGCGAAATCTTTCGGGTTACGAACGGCGCCGCGGAACGAATTAAATTCGTAACCCGGGGTACCACTGTACATGTAGTACTGAATCCAAAGCAACTGTCATTGTAGTCAGTGTGCATAGACACATCAGGTGGGCTCTTCATTTTGAAACAATTTATAGTGGTGGAAGTGGTGCTGAGACAGCAGTGGTGATGACTTTGCCAGGATGCTGGTGTTTGTTAAAATTTCAAGTAAAGAATCCTTATAGATATGTTTCTAGATTGTCTTATACATAACTAGTCTCTAAAGCTATGGGTTTTCTTTTTTTAATGCATAATACAATACCCTTATTAAAATTTAGGTATGGTTCTGTAGCCCCTCTGGAAGCCTACTAAAATCCATTATTTTCTAAATCAGGCATGCCACACACTTTTATATGTTTACAATCTGCCAACTAACCGAGACAGCAAAAGTGTTTGCTACAGACTTCGGCGTTTGTCAGACAACTGTGGGGGGAAAGTCCTTACCATTTCTGGCAGCCGTGCAATCCTCCGCTTCTTAAATCAAGATAGTGCTGAGCGTGCTCAGAAGCGAATGGAGAATGAAGATGTCTTTGGCAACAGAATTCTTGTGTCTTTTACACCTCAAAACAAAGAACTTGCTGAAACCAAGAATTTGAGTTCTACAGGAGCAGAAAAAGTGAAGTCTCCAAAAAAAGTGAACAAGAACACAAAGCTATGCCTCATGAACAGAGAGTCAAATGATCAATCTTCTGCCACTAAAGCTGTTGTGGGGAAAAACTCTCAAGCACATGGCACAGCTCCAAAGAACACAAATGTTAAGAGCTTACAGGTAATGACTTCACAGTTTATGCTACAGTGGGGAACTTGTGATCCTCCAGACTTTGGTGGTTTCCACTTCCATCACACCTGGCCATTGGCTACCTAGGCTAGGATTGACGCAGGTCTGGCAACAACTGGAGGGCTGTGGCTTCCCACTCCTGATTAACACCCTAATTTGAAAGATGTATTAAAACATTAATCACTTTCTTGACCTTCTCCAGAAGAAAATGAGGAAGATGAGACAAATATAATTTTAAAAATGTTTTTAATCTGATAGTCTGACCTTTCCTGTCACACACACTCTAATTATGATAGAGTTGGAAGAGACCACAAGGGCCATCCAGTCCAACCCTCTGCCATGCAAGAAATCTAACTCAAAGCATCCCTGACAGATGGCCATCCAGCCTCTGTTTAAAAACACCTATGAGATTTTGTAAATTTCATTCTGCTTCTTCAGATTCCATGGTGAAGTGAGTGTATTCAGGGCATTAATATTGTCTCCATCACTGCTTTTGAAGACATGGATTAAAATCCATGAAAGCTCACACTGAAACAAATCAGTATCAAATATGTTGTTAAATTCCTTTCTCCCTGCCCTTTCCTTTTCCCCCCCATAGAAAGCTTTAAAAATAATTGGTCAAATCCAGAGCAGCTGTAATAGAAGAGCATGCCTTTTTATGCTGAGGACAGGCACACCATCAGTTTCCCATGTCACCTATGACCCATCAGTCCCCCTATACCACCATCTACTTTTCAGAGGGAGAGGGTTTGTGCCAGGAAGTAGATGCGCAAGAAGAATTGTGCCTTCACTTCTCTGGAACTGTTATTTGTTACAGCTTATAGGGTGGCTGAACATGATCTAAGATCTATATCAAGACCTAGATTCTAACATTATTACGTTGTTGTTTACAGGGAATTGTTAGTGGTCTGATTTACTTTAAATGGTTAAATTTTAGAGTTAAAATGGATCACAAGGGTAATCTAATCCAACCCCCAGCCATGCTGGTATGCACAACAGAAGCATTCCTGAAAGATGCTCATTCAGCCTCTATTTAAAGACCTCCAGAGTAGGAGAGTCCATTCTCTGCCAGCAGAGAAAGAGCCATCCGTGAAAGAGTTAACTCCTGTTATCTTCCCAGCATGGCAAGAGATCATGTGTTTTAAGAAAATATTTCCTGTTGGATCCCTGGCTCTTTCTCAGTTCTTTTGCCTTGCTTTGCACAGGAAAGGTTGTTTACCCCACTCCTCTGTCTCTCTCAGCTACTTTCCGTTCTAATTTTTCCTTCGTTTCTCTTTTTAAAAAGCCTTTGCTGAGTTAGCTCTCTCCGATTGTTTTTCCTATTTCTTAGATCTCTCTCACATTCTTCCTTCTTCCACGCCATATGTTTAGTTGCGATGGGGAATGGGGAAAGTTAAAATCAAATCTAAAGGCAGTTCCATGGCTGAAATCCTTGGCCCCCAGAAATGTTGAAATAGTGAGAGACAAAGTTATCCTCCTCTTGTTGTAGCTGTAAAGACATGTACAGTGGGCCCTTGTTATCCACTGGGGTTTGGTTCCAGGACCCCCATGGTTAATAAAATCCGTGGATGCTTGAGTCGCATTAAATGCAGTGGCATAGTAAAATGGTGTCCCTTATATAAAATGGAAAATCAAGGTTTGCTATTTGGAATTTATACTATACTTTTTTTTTTTACTATTTTCATGCTGTGGATGCTTGAATCCGTAGATAAAAAAAATCAGTTGATAAGGAGGGCCAACTGTACTTCTCAGCAGCCATCATTGCAATGACTTCCTCCTACAAAGCCAATTATTAGGCAGTTGATTTAACTTACCATATTAGAATTTAACTCTTTGGAACAGTGGTTCCCAGTCTTTGGTCCTCCATATGATTTTGGACTTTGGAGTACTGTCCTCCTGTCCTCATCCAGTCCAGTGTCTGGAAAAGCAGTGGCATAAACTAGATATCAGTTAGGCTCAGAAACTACATTGAGTGCACCTGGCCGCTTAGGAAATCAGAAGCACTCTTTGTCTTTCTTTTACCTCCACCCCTAGGGATGAAGGTTTCTCCCTCTACTCTAACTCGGTAGATCAAAGCATGCATTTGTGTGGCCTGTGAATCCCTTAGTCTTCCCAAATTACACAATTATGACAGCACATCCTACCAGGTCAGCAACTACATCAGGAAATTTGCAGAGCAGCAACTTGGGTCACACCTTCCACTTTCACAAAATGTTATAGGCTAGACAAATTCTCTGCAGCTAGGACATCCTTTGGCAGAAGAGTGTTTCATCAGGTCCTGTCAGATCACCCGATTTCAGTTGATTTTTTTGCCACCTTCCCTTCCATATTCTATTAATGATTGGATAATTCCCATTCATGGATGGCTCCTTCTGTGTTGGATGAGAATGACACATCGGAAAACTTAATGTGAAGCCAAGGAGAAGGAGCCATTGAGACCCACCCTGAGGTTGCAAGACCATTTTCCTTTCTTTGGGGATCTTCCTTTTGTCCTTTACCATTTTCTTGTCTTGGGAATAGATTGAGGGGGAGCAAGGGATCCAACAGGAAATACTTTCTTAAAACGCATGATCCTTGAGTAGCCTGTCCAGTGACAGAAGTTAACCTGTTCATTGATGGCTCCTTTTATTTGACTAGAATGTTCTCCAGTGTGCTGCTTCTCTCTGATGTAACCTATTCTTGTGTTGAACTTATTCCTGTGTTGAAAAAGAGGTTTTCCCTAATGTCTAAGTGGGTGTTTTTTCTCATTCAAATCCATTTGTTTGTGTTCTAGTTTCTGGAGCAGCAGGAGACAGGTTCACTCCATTCTGTACATTATATACCCACAGACATTTAAAGATGGCTATCATGTTAACCGTCAGCATTGTATGAAGCTAGACACACCCAACTCTCTAAGACATACCTGATAAGGCTTGGTTTCCAGACTTTTGATTATCTTGGGTCCAAAACACGTTGCAAAAATAATCTGGTTTGAGACCGCTTTAACTGCTTTTGCTCACTGTTAGGGAATTCTGGGAAGTGTAGTTTTGTGAAACATTTAGCCTTCTCTGTCAGAGAGGTCTGGTGCTATAATTCCCAGGAGTTCCTAGCATTGAGCCAGGGCAGTTAAAGTGGTCTCAAACTGAATTATTTCTGCAGTGTATTTTGGATCCTGGTCACCCTTCTCTGGATGTGTTCCAGTTTATCAATATCCTTCTTGAAGTATAGTGTCCAGAACTGGATGGCATAGACAAATAAAGACGAAGCATAAAGTTCTGCCCAGGTGGACTGTGCTACTTTTCTCCTCTCCCTTTAGCCACAAGGCTCAGCTTCCCACTGAACTGGAACACTGTATAAATTTGCCTGTTTTGATTATTGTCAGGAAAGTCTGTTTTATAGGAGGCATCTTTTTTTACTGTATACTGTTAGTTCTCTGGATAAACTTTTTTTGATTTTTCATTCTTGATAACTTTTTTAAAAAATAATTACTGATTGCAACCCAGCAAGAATTGATGATAATCCTTTTTTGCTGACTTGAATTACTTGTTTTCTTCAAGGAACTGTGCCGTGTGAAGTCAAAAACTATGAAAGGCTCTGAGAACTGCCAAGACCAGCTAAGAGTGGATGTTGCTTCCTCACTAAATAACTCCATGGCAAATTCTGTATCCCCAGTAAACAGAAAGACAGGAACAGGCGAATCCATTCTTAAAAGCAATCAAAAGTATGTCAAAAGGTAGACTCAAATTTAAGCATTAAGTCCAAAGAACAAATTAGTAATGCATTCCTCTTTAACACAGGAAAGATTTACCTGCACCCAGAAGCATCAGCAACTCCCCAGTGGAGAGAAAAGAGAAGAACGATGTGTTCCAAGTTAGCTACCCATCTGCTTTCAGCATGCTCACGGCATCAAGACAGCTCAGTCCTATTTTGGTATCTCAAAGCTGCTGGTCATCAAGGTAAATAAACATCTTCTGCAGCTCAAAGCATTGTATGTTCCCTGTGAAGAGCCTAGGATTCCTGGGCTCCATTATCAGGCATATTTTTGAATGTGCTATGTGGTTGCTTGTGTAGGGGAACTCTTGCCCATAGGATGCCCTGAATCAGGCTGAAGGTTCTTTGGAAATTTAGATCAGATATGATAATCTTTCTCTCTCTATAAGTACAGTTGGCCCTTGGAACTCGCGGGGGATCCATTCCAGACCCACCTACCCCCGCAAAATCCAAATATCGTTCATATTCAAGCCCCATAGATTGAATGGGGCACGTGCATGCAGCGCTTGTCCCATTGCTGTTAATAGCGATCACCCCTCCACGGATTTCCAAGTCCGCAGATCTCAAGTCCGCAGACTTGGAGGGGTGACTAGTATTAATGTGTGTTTGTGAATACTGAATTAAGTCAAGATCCAATAGTGTACTTTAGTATCCATCACAGAACTGGGACTTCTATCATTCTATTACAGCCCTCTGTAAGGCCAAAAGCTGCTCCAGATGATTCTCATGTAATCCAAAGCAAGTTTTTTGGGTTCATGGGAGCATCAACCAGGGGACAGTGGTATTGCCAGTTCTGATGGGATTCTGTGCAAATAAACCTTTAGATCCTGCCCTTAATATTTCATTTCTAGTCACTTTTCACATTTATTTGAGGATGGCATATTGCAGATTTTCTCTACCTGGTACCCAATGTGCTGCTTACAACTCCAGCATGGCCATTACACTTTAGGAATGACTGAAGTTGTAGTCCAGCCTGTGTACAGGTTACCAGGTTGGGGAAGGATGGTAATAACATTATATTGGCAATAGTCATGAGCAGACCCCAAGGTGGAGTGTTTTCTTGTTTGTGAACAAAGAGAATGTTGGCAGGCTTCATGTTTTCTGTGTTTCTGCTGGGACTTCTTGAATTCTGATGTACATACTGATCCAAAACAGGTTGGTCTGCTTTAAAATCAGAACCAAAAACCTGAATCAGTAGAAGTAGTATTCAAAGGCATAGCCGTGTTAGTCTGTATTAGTATGTAATTAGTAGCACTTTCGAGACTGAGTGAGAGATCCCATGCACATGCACCACCATTAGGAAGAATAGGACAAAGCCATCTGAGAATGCTCAGACCTGCAGATGGCAAGCCTGCAGTTGGGGCAGATGGACTGTATATAGAAAGTTACATTATCTGAAAAGGTAAAACAACTAGAAGAGAGAAGTAAGAAAAAGTGAGAAAAAGAAATCAAATACAGTAACTAAAAATGTAAAATCAAAATAAGCAAATAAAAAATAATGACTAACAAAGGTTGGGAAAACTAAAAATACAGGAAATATAAAATTTACAGATTTTTAATCTATGGGTAATGGTATAGTTTAAGGAAAATATAAGAGATATAAGAAATATAAGAAAATACTTTCACGAATTGAGTATATGCTGGTGAACTTTTTTTTCATTTTATTTCATCATAAAAACATAAATACAGAAATCCTAAACTGGCAAGTACATTTCTTCAGTATATAGTTCATAATAGACTATACATTTCTTGTTTTGTTATTTGTTACCTTTTATCTTCATACAAGGTTCTTCTTTTTATCTAAATTTCTAGAATTATATTATGTAATATCTATCTTTTCATACTTTTGTATTTTGTCTTATCTTATTTCCACAATTTTGATACTTTTCCCCATTTACCTTCATATTATTGGATTGTTCTTTTATTTTCATACATTGACAAATTATCTAGTATGGCTAATTCATTCAGTTTTATTATCTACTCATTTATTGATGGTATTGTATTTGATTTCTAGTGTTTTGTATATATCATATGGGTGGCACTGATCATATAAAGTAAAATACTTATTTCATCTCCTTCTGAGCTTAGTAAGATTGGTGAAATTTGATTCTATATTGTTTTATAGTGTTGTTGTAGCACCCCACAATTTATTTGTTAATTGGCAATTTGGTAATTGCTATGTAATATACTGTATGAAAAAAGGTGTCAGGTACTAGAATACAGGTATCTAAGAGTCAAGAGCAAACCCAAAGAAAACCTTCAATGGAACAACCAAAAATACAAGATACAAATATGATGATATTGGAGAAAGAGCAATTTGAGAACAGAGGATGAGGGAAAGATGCCTATAAGTGAGAGGACTTTCAGAGAAACAAGGGGGGACATTATATGAATACCTGACACCAGCTATAGCTGACTTCTTAGGAAGGGATAGAGAAAATTTTATTTTTGAAATAGATGATATGTTTTGTGTTCATTCATGGATGGCTAGACAAAAAAAAAATCCCTAAAAATATAGCAATATATTTTGTTAGAACACAGATCAGAGATTTGATTATTTGGCATCAATTTGATACAAAACTGATGGAACTTCAAATCTTTAAAAACATGAGTTAGAACTTCAATTCTTTAGAGAGATTTCTGGGAGGATACAGTATTGAAGAAAAGAAAGGAATACAAGTTTTTCATAAAGTTACTGAGGCAACATGGCATCTTCTACAGGTTGGAGAATACATAGAATACAGTGGAACATACTCTCTCAGAGAGTGGTGGAGTCTTCCTTTAGAGGTTTTTAAACAGGGGCTGGATGGCCATCTTTTGGAGATGCTTTGATTGTGAATTCCTACATGGCAGGGGTTGGACTAGATGGCCCTTGTGGTCTCTTCCAACAATGATTCTATGATTGCTTGAGAAAATATTTGTGCTTATAAATCTTACAGTGTCTAAAGTGGTTTCTCTCTGTGTTGGCAGTGTACTGGGCAGTAGAATAAAAATTCTAAACTTCCCTTTACTTCATCAGGAGTGTGTCTCCAAACATCTCAAACAGATCTTCTCCTCTCACTTTCAATATCATAAATCATACGGGTAATGCAGACTGTTTAGATCCATATGCAAATGGAGTGGACATTCAAGTCAGCAATGTAGACTACAGATTGTCCAGAAAAGAACTGCAGCAAACCTTGCAAGAATCATTCTCTAAACATGGGAAGGTAAGCAACAGCAATAATTACTTTGTTTCTGTCTAATCAATTAATCAGTCTTTATTTACAGTCAATAGACCATTAGAACTGTTTCGGTTGTTATAGTCACTTAAATGAATGTTCATATGTTTACGTGGAATGGGTACACAGTGACAACTAGCATTATTTAGTAGATGATGTATGTATAATATTATAGTGTAATAATAAACAAAAGAGTCCAATATGGTATAATGATTTGAATGTTGGATTAGGAATATGGGATGCCAGGTTTGAATCCCTGCTCATCCATGGAAATCCATAGTGTGATCTTGGGCAAGCTGAACACTTTCAGCTGTAGAGGAAAGCAGAAACCGGCCTCCTCTGAATAAATCTTGCCAAGGAAAGTGTATGATAAAATCACCATAAGTCAGAGTTGAAGGCACATAACAACAAACTTAAATGCAAGGTCAAAGTGTTTTCTTCCAGTGCTTTTTGCAGAGTAGTATATGTGCCTTAAAATTTTTAGACTGTTACTCTGAAAACGGAGCTGGGCAGTGGGGATGGCAACCACCTTTCACCCCTGCTGTGGGCCACACTGTTGCTTTTTCATCCAAAAATGCAATCTGGAAATTAAAGGTGCGTTACAGACTGCCACTGCTGTTTGCTCCGCGAGGGAGCCGCAGAAGCCAAACCGTGCGACTCCCGCGCGGAGCAAAAAAGAAGCTCCAAAATGGAGCTTCTTCCTGCAGCGCAGTTATGATGCCGCAAGGCGCCAATGGCGCACTCGCAACGTCATAAGCGACGTGCGACGTGCGGACGCACAGCTTCCGCTACATCAGTATGGCGGCGGCCGCTTGGAAAGGCCGCCGCCATTTTGTACGTATTCACTACGTACTAGGGTTGGGGGGTGCGGAAGCACCACCCCTTCCTAACCCTAATACGTAGTGAATACGTACAAAATGGCGGTTTGTAACCCGCCACATTCTGCTTACAATTTGCACTTCATTTCCCCCCAGCTGATTTTGTAGTTGAGGAATGGTGATAGGGTGTTAAAACAAAAACCCTCATAGGTTTTCAGCTATTTTGGAGATGTCTGGGACTGTTTAGGAGTTCTGGAGACTTGGGGGCAGGACCATACGTGGCCCACAGTGTTCCAATAAATGCCTTGTGGTGGCTGGGTTTTCAAATGATCTTTTTTTCGTAAATACATGGGTGAGTTTGAAATGCCTCAAATCCATCTTAAGCATCTTGATGGTTGTGCTTAGCTCAAGGGTGCTAATAAAGTTTTCATCTTTTACTTCAGGTAAAGACTGTAGAACTCAGCCCTCATACTGATTATCAGCTGAAGGCTTTAATTCAAATGGAGAATCTACAAGAAGCAATTAGCGCTGTCAACAGCCTACACAGATGTAAAATTGGCAGCAAGAGGATCCAGGTCTCTCTAGCTACTGGAGCTACCAATAAATCTCAGGCATTAGTTAGGTAAAAACAACAACACATTAACATGTTCTTTCCTAACATTACTGAAAACTTAAGATAGTCTGTGATTCGAAAACAGTTTTCAGACAGGGCATTTTTAAGGTGTTTTTGTTTTGGCATGGACCAGCCTTCCCTAACCTGGAGTACTTCAGATATTTTTGGAGGACTACAGCCTTCATCCTGTCTACTTATTGGCTGGCTGGTTGGGTCTGATGGAACTTATTTAAACAGTTCTCTATATTATTATATAGGAAGATCTCAGGGTGGGGTACAATCAGTTAAAGAGCATTAAAGAATTTGAGGGGGGACATTTTTTTAAAAAATCTGAAAAAAATCAAGTAAACCAAAAACCAGCCCATAACCATTGAACCTTAAAAATAAGGCATCATACAGCTTAGGCATCAGTGCATCTTTCAAGGGGAGAGGATTCCCAACCTAGGCACTGTAGCCAAAAAGGCTCTTACACATTTCCACATGCAGGCAATGAAAGAGTGACAGCTTTTAGCAATGTGACACAGAGGATATCCTCCTGAGTGGACCTCCTTGTATTTAGGAAAATGTGTCTCCCTTAGTATAAATGTTGCCAGCTTTTTAGAATTACAGTTGGCCCTTGGTAGCTTCGGAGAATCCATTCCACTGTCCCCACTCCCCATGGATACCAAAATCCGCAGATGCTCAAGTCCTGTTGTCCATAATGGCGACGCAGCCACATGGCCACGCTGCCACTAGGGACAATTGGACTGAAGTCCTCCCTCTCTTCCTCCTTCTCTCCACCCCACCCTCCCCCTCCAAGGCTTCTGCCCTGGACTTGGCTTTAGAGGTGGTTCGGAGGCAGAGGCTGGAGCCCCCTCAGCTGGAGGGAGCCATAGCCAGCACTGGGACTAGGGCTTGGGTCTTGGAGCCTGGAGGTTGCATCCCAGGTGTTAGGTCTGCAGGAGAGCTCCGAGACCTGGACCCGGCAGCTCCAGTTCCCAGCATGCAAGTGCTGCCATTGGGGACAACATGGGCTCACTGTCCATGGATTCTCAAATCCGCAGATGGCAAGTCCGCGGATACCGAGGTCCCACTGTATGTTTCTAAAATAGCTGAGACTAGCAGCTTGGGGAAAGTAGGGATAGAGAGGCTTATCTGTCTTCAGACATAGTTACTAAAAGAAACATGGTGGCATCAATTTATCTTCTTTGCTAGGAAGAATTTTAAATAGTGGGTTCAAATTACAGCGAAAAAGGTTTAGGCTCAGCATAAATAAAGAACAGCTATTTTGAAAATTGGTTAATAGAAGAGGAGACCAACCCTTGATCTAAGAATGACTGAGTTTCTTAGATTCCCTTGAGTGAAGACAGGCTGTAGTTGTGGGTTTAGGTACACATTTTCTACCTTTGGGGCCTATCACATGTTACACAATCCCCCCCAAATTTAAGTGGAAGTGCTTTTATGTGAGTTTGGAAGGAAAATAAAGCATGGAAGAGGTCTGTGTTTTCTGTAAAGGAGACTTACCAGTCCTAGAAATAGGAAAATAATGTCCCAGGGACAATATGACTCCCTACTTCCCCCATCTGATTCTCCTCCACACCTTATATCCTACATCAAAGTGTATTAGAATGGGATATCATAACTCATTCTGCTTGTGCTAACACGGCAACATTTCATTTTGCAGTGCAGAAGCCATATCCATTCTTCAAGATGCTCCAGCTTGTTGTCTGCCTCTTTTCAAGTTCACAGAGATCTACGAAAAAAAGTAGGTTTGAAATTTTCACACAGAACTTAATTTTAAGAAACCTAAAAAGGTTTTTCTGTTGATTAGTAGCAGTTTTGCAGCTACTCGTTTTTATGGGGTGCCTCCTTCATTCCTTGCATTTTGCTTAAATGTTTAAAATCTCATTTTTCTAGGTTTGGACACAAATTAAACGTGTCAGACTTGTATAAATTAACTGACATTGTAGCAGTCCGCGATCAAGGCAATGGGCGACTTGTATGCCTCTTACCTAGCAGTCAAGCTAGACAAAGCCCTTTGGGGTCTTCACAGTCACATGATGGTTCTTCAGCTAACTGTAGTCCTATTATATTTGAAGAACTGGAATATCATGAACCTATTTGTAAGCAGCACTGCATGAATAAGGACTTTAGGTAAGCTGTATTTGATCATTCCATTTTACTCTGGAATTTAACATACCAGAATGTTTATTAAATATGTTGAGTATTTTTCTTGTTTTGTGGCCAAGAATCAACAGTATGCTTTGGTATCCAACATTAAAAGAATAATAGAACGTATAGAAAAATAGAATATAGTCATAATAGAATTAGAACTTTCTTTCCCACCCACGCTTGCTACAGCAGTCTGTGGTGCCAAATGCCTGCTCCAGATGGTTTATTTGCCTTCTAAAGTAGGTTTATAGGGTGTGTGTGTGTGTGTGTGTGTTCAGAAATTGTTGTTGTTGTTGACTGTATCCTGCTCTTTTCCCAAAACTGGGACCCAGAGCGGCTCACAACATTAAAAGAACAATACAATTAAAAACATAGAAAAGTGATACATTAAAACAGAATTAAATAATTACAATATTAAAATAGATTGCTTATTAAATGAATAGAATCATAGAGTTGGAAGAGACCACAAGGGCCATCCAGTCCACCCCCCTTGCCATTCAGGAACTCTCGCTCAAATCATCCCTTATAGAAATAAAAATACAGTTAAAAAGTTTAAATGGTTTAAACCACTTCAAATGATACAACACCCCAAACTGATTCTTTAAAAACATTCTGTTTTAAAAGCCAGCCTGCATAAGAAGGGTTTAACCTGCCAGCAGAAGGACAACAAGTAAGGGACCATTCTGATCTCCCTGGGAATGGAGTTCCACAGCCCAAGGGAAAAGATCTTCTCTTATGTCCCCACCAACCATGCTTGTGATGTGGGTGGGACTGAGAGAAGGGTCTCTCCAGACGATCTCAGGGCCTGGACCATGCAGTCTGCCAAATAGCCTGGACCTGAGCCATATAGAGCTTTATAGGTCATAACCAGCACTTTTAATTGTACCCAGAAACAAACTGGCAGCTGGTGGAGTTGTTTCAACAAGGCATTGTGTGGCCTCTGTAACCTGCCCCAGTTAACAGCCTAGCTGCAGATCTTTGGACCTGCTGCAGTTTCAAAATACTCTTCAAAGGCAGCCCCCAAGTAGAGTGTGTTACAGTAGTACAAACAGGATGTAACCAAGGCATATACCACCGAGGCCAGAAAGAAATGGTGGTCACCAATTTTGACAGAAGTAGCAGGGGTTTGTGGAAGTATACTACTAAGTATGAATATTTGTTTATGATGATTGGCTTTAAATATGTATTCAGATGGGATGGGGAATTTGTGACTCTTGAGCTCCACTTTTTTTAGACCCTGAAGTCCTCTAAACCCCATTTTAAATTACTGATTTTGCGGCAGTTTTCACACATTACCCAACCTCCCTTTTTGTTCCTATCCTGGCCAAAATAACCAGAGAAATTAATGTGATATCACTATCAATCACTATTTTGATCGGTATACAGATGCAAAAAGTTATTTCTTCTTCGTGGTCTCTGCGAATCATACAAATGGATTTCACTGCGCCTGCGCAGTGCTGCTCGGAACCTACTGGAATCACTGGGCAAAGTTTACTTTGCAACATATAGAAACTTTTTGGCGGTAACTCCGCCCACCCGTTATAAGGCCCCTGCCTTCCCGCTCTTTTCCCCAGTTCCTTTTTTCCGCCGCGCTAGCTGCTTCAGGGAACTTCGCTCGCTTTAGCTTGCATTTGGAATCACTTCTCATCTTGACCTCGGACTGTTTTTGACCACTCTTTGTCTCCCGCCCCCGGTAACTTCGGACTTTCAGACTGTTGACCTCGCTTCGAATTCCCCTCTGGCTCTGACGACTTTGGAAATGCCTGCTCCGTTCAAGAAGTGCGACATTTGCGGGGGCAAGGTGCCCGTCCAGGACCCGCACTCCTCCTGCCTGCTGTGCCTCGGCCAGAGCCATGATACCAAGGCCTGTCCGCTCTGCAGATCCCTCTCTTCTCAGGCCCGGAAAAACCATGAGTCCCGGCTTACTTCGGTGATTGCCCTGGGCAAGGTGCAAGAGGAAGGTTCGCGTTCGTCTTCTGTTCCGCCGTCCGCGCCCCCGGCTTCATCTTCTCGGGCCAGTGTGTCCAGCGTGACATCCGCGAGGGCTGCCGTTTCCAGCGTGGTGTGTGTCCCGGCCGGGACAATTCCTCCCACCACCTCCGATGTGGCCCGTGGCTCGAAACCGCCCAGTGCCACCGACAAACCCTCCAAGCGCCCCCACAAATCTTCGGGGACTGAGGATACCGAGCCGGCCTCCAAATCGACGAAGAGACCGGAGGGCTCGCACTCAAAGAGAGGTACCGAAGGGGAGGTCCAACTCGCTTCGCCTTCGTCCTCCAGGGCGTCCAGGGCATCTCGCCACGCTCCAAAGCCGAAGGAGCCGGCTGTGCTTTCGGGAGCGACCCACGTCCCGTCACCGGACAGGGCAAGGTCTCCAAGACCCTCCTCTTCAGGAGCGGCGGCTGTCCTCCTGTATCTTCCGGACAATCCTTTCTTCCCACCGGAGGAGACTCCGAGGCCGGGAAAGAAGAGGCATCAGGACAAGACGGGTCGTGACCTGCCTCTAAAAGGGCTAAGCCGTCCAGGGATCAGCCCGGTACCGACCCACTGAAGGCTAAGGACAAGAGGCGTTCTCCTTCCAAGAAGGCCCGCACCTCCACTCCGGCGGCTCCCCATGATCCAGAGCCTGCGCCCGAGGCTCGGCTGACTCCGGTACCGGACACGCCACCTCCTCAGCCCACCATGGACTTTCTCCACGGGACGGAGGACACTGTTCCTCCTCTCTCTCCGGAACAACGGTCGCCTCCCCACTCCGGGAACGACTACTACGAGGACCCGCCCCGTAGGTAGCAGATACCGGACCTGTTCCTCGACACTCAGACGGGCCGGTACTACATGTCGGTATCGGAGGACAGAGCCATCAGGGAGTTCACCAGACTGAACCCCCATCCAGCAGACCCTCAGCAGGGCACCTCGTCCAGATCGGTCCCGACCGTATCCGTGTACGAGAGGCCGCCAACCGCAGAGCACTCGCGCTCGCTCGGCCGACTCCGGCCCGGTCCGACCAAGACCCAAATCAAGTGTGGATCCCTCTCCTCTGATGGACCCGAGAGGAACCCTTGCCTCCGCCGGCACCATCTGATGAGAGTCTCTCCGGCGGCCTCGCCTCAGGGATCACATCTGAGCCGTCTCCGTCGACACGTTCGTCCTTCAGCGAACGTCATGAAGAGGGCGAGGCTCCGACAGCACTCGCTTTCCCGGACGACGACGCTCAGGAGCCGTGGAACGTCGGTGCACGGACGGCCTACGCCACCTTGCCCCCTCTGCTCCCTCGCTTCAGACCATCGTTAAAGGTCTGGGACTCGCCCGGCCACTCTGTCTGCACCTCTCGCAATGTAAGTTCCTACAGAGTCCCGCTCGCCGCGAGTGTGCCCTTGGTTGGCCGACCACCAGGCCGACCTGCTTATTGTGGAGGGAGCCAGCACAGCTTCGTTCCGAAGCAGCGACCTCCCCGGTCGACCGGGAGGCGAAGAATGGATGGCCTGGCCAAAAAGGCCTATCACAGCGGCCCTTGCGGGAGGCCGTAACTACAGCCGCCTGAATGGGGGCCTCATCCAGACCCTCATGGAACGGATATCCCACCTCATCCCGCACCCGGATGAGTCAGAGGCGGGTTGAGTCTAGGTCCCAGGACAGACCACTCCATCGAGCTGGCCTCATCACCACTTCCAGAAATATAGGCTACTGTGCGGAAGGGCCATGTCTCATCCATGGCACCGACGCCACGCTTGGTTGAGGGCCTCGACCTAACCCTAACGGTCAAGGCGCCATCGAGGACTGCCGCTCGTGGACCTGGGGGGAGGTGTGGGGGGGGAGGTGGGGGGGGGGGGGGGGGGGGGGGGGGGGGGGGGGGGGGGGGGGGGGGGGGGGGGGGGGGTGGTGTGGTGGTGGGGGGGGGGGGGTGGGGGGAGGTAGAGGGGGGGGGGGGGGTAGGGGGGTGGGGGGGGGGGGGGGGGGGGAGAGTGGGGGGGGAGGGGTTGGTGGGGGGGGGTGGGGGGGGGTGGGGGGGGGGGGGGGGGGTGGGGGGGGGGGGGGTGGGGGGGCACCCCCCCCGAACATCCACCCACCAACCCCACCCCCTCACCCCACCCACCCCCGCCCCCCCCAACCCCCCCCCACCACCCCACCAAAACCCCCCACACACCACCCCCCCACCCACCCCCCCCCCCACACAACACCCCACCCCCCACCCACCACCACCCAACCCCACCCCCCCCCCCCCACCCCCACCCCCCCCCCCCACAACCCCACCACAACCCCCCCCCCCACCAACACAACCCACCCCCCCCCCCCCCCCCCCCACCCCACACCAAAACCCACCACCCCCCCAACCCCCCCCCCCACCCACCCACCACCCCACCCCGCCCCGACCCCCCCACCCCCCCCCCGCCCCCCCCACCCCCACCCCCCAAACCCCCCACAGCAACACCCCCCCCACCCCCCCCCCCCCCCCCCCCCCCTCTTCCATGCCATAGCTACACCGCCTGAACAAAGTTCAGATAACCGGCAAAGAACATGCATGTCCCTCGACACCGTTCTCCATTTCGGAAGCGTCAGCACCCGTGGCAGCCGCAAGGTCAGTCACAGGGGACCTTCTCCCGATCGGCAGTCCCAGCAACAGGGCTCCCAGAGACGCCGCTTCCTCGCAGTCTTCCTCCTCCTCTGGCCGTCGCAACTCCCGCCTCGGTACCGCAAGTCCCGCCGGCAGGACACGACCAGGGGAAGAAGAGAGCCTGAGAGACGCAGCGCGTCGTCCCTCCTTCACCCCTCTCTTCTTGACATTTTGAGGCCCTTTGGTAACATCTGGGCCTCCATAACACAGACTCGTGGGTTCTCAACATCGTCCGTAGGGGTTATGCCCTCGAGTTCCAAGAGCTCCCCCAACTGGAGCCTTCATTCACTCCCCCCTCGGACACCTCTCGACTAAGTGCGCGCCTTGCTTGGTAAGGGGCAATCTCCCCCTACCGCCCGACAATGTCCTCGGGCCTTTTCCTCCAGTACTCACGGTACAGAACGGATGGGGGCATTAGCCCATCCTGGACTTGAGACAATTATTTTGTTCCTGGACTACGTCGCTTTCGAATGGTACCTTGGCTTCCATTCTGCCTCTGCTTCACCAGGCCTGTGGTTTGCGACCATCGACCTGATGGACGCCTACTTCCACATCGGATTCGAGAACCCACCGGAGATTCCTCGCCTTCGCTGTCGGCTCCACCTCGTACCATTCAACGTTCCCTTCGGCTTGGCCACGGCTCCAAGGGTCTTCACAAAGTGCATGGCACCGGTGGTGGCGTACCTTCATCAAAGGGCTTCATGGTCTTTCCCTACCTGGACGACTGGCTTTGCAGCCGAATCCCAACACGAGCGCAGGAGGCAGTCTCATTCGCCTTGCACCTCTTGGCTCCCTCGGCTGTCGTCAACAGGGAAAAGTCCCACTTCACACCGACCAGGCAGTCAAGTTATCGGGGCCATCCTCGATTCCGAAAGTTGCTCAGCCTCCTCCCTCCGACCGTTCAGGCCCTGAGAACGTCCCAGCGTGCATCTCCCACAGAAGGGTGAGAGCCAGAGACGTCCAAGTCGCCCTAGGCCACAGGCATCGACGACTTCGTCACCCCCCTGGGCAAGACTTCGTCTTCGCCTCTCCAATCCTGGTTCCTCTCGTCTTCCTCCTAACGAAGACCCCCCCGTCCAAGTGGTCACGGTACGAGACCGGTACCCCGCCTCCCTGAGATGGTTGTTTGGACCCGCCGCAACGTCCGTACCGGGATGCCCTTTCATCAGCCCAGGCACAACTGACTCTGACAACCGATGCATCCTTGGGGATGGGGCGCTCACCTGCTCGACTGGTCGTCAAAGACAGGTAGTCCTCACAAGACAAGCTCCTCCACATCAACGCTTGGAGATGCTGGCAGTGGAAAGGCATTGAGGGCGTCGAGTTCGCCGTCACAGGAAGGTGGTCCTCCTGAGGACGAACAATACCACTGTGATGTATTACATCAACAAACAGTGGGACCAGGTCCGGACCCTGCTCGACCTCACCGCGCATCTGGGACTGGTGCATCCAAGATAGCGTCCTCCTCCAGGCGATTCACCTTCGAGAGGACAACGAGCTGACGATCGCCTCAGCAGATCTCCCTCGGTGTGCCACGAGTGGAGGCTCCATCCCGAGACGGTCACGACCTCTTCGACCGTGGGGAACCCCCGGATCGACCTCTTCGCGACCAGGTTGGAACAGCCACTGTCCCCAGTTTCTGCTCCAGAAAGCGAATGGACGAGCCCTCGGAGACGCATTCGCCTCCCTGGATGGGGGAGCTCCCACTCCCTTCCCTCCGTTCCCTCTCATCATCAGGGTGGTGTCCAAGATGACACGGACCGCCGCATGCGATCTTGACACCCCGTGGTGGCCGAGACAGCCTGGCTTGCACCCCTTCTTCACCTCTCCAGGAGATGCTTTCTCTGCCTCGATCCCGCCCAGACCGCTGTCGATCCAGGACGGATGGATTCTCCACCCGGACATCATGAGCCTGCCCTGGTAGCCTGGAGGATACAGCCCTACTGCTTTGCCGGAGTCGGTGAGGACGGTGGATCCTGGCTGCAAGGAAACCTTCCACCCAGCGGTCCTATGCCCTGAAAGGGAGGAGATTTGGCCTCTTCCTTGACCGAAAGGGCTTGCTCTCCTGCTCAGTGTTCACTCCAGTGGTGCTGGATTTTTGATGGACTTTTGGATGAGGGCTTCCCTCACATCTTCAAATGCTACCTGTCTCCTTGTGCCAAATACCATTTCGGGGGGAGGGTTTCCTTTTTCAAGACCCCTTGGTGAAGGGGTTCCTTAAGGGATGTGCCAACTGTATCCTCCTGTGTCGGTACCAACGCCGGCTTGGAGCTTGGAGACGGTACTGGTCCGCCCTCCAATCCAAGCCCTTTGAACCGATGGCCACAGCGGACTTGAGACTACTGACTTGGAAAACGCTTTCTTGTGGCCATCACCTCTGCCGCCGTGCGGCGGAACTCTGCTTTACGGAGGGACCAGCCATCCTGAGGTCCACAAGGACAAGGTGGTCCTCCGCACTGACATTACTTTCTGCCGAAGGTAGTGTCTGCTTCCACATGTGCCAAGACATGTGTTGCCCACTCTCGCATCCAGCCCGACTTCGGATGCGGAGCGACGCCTCCACTCTCTTGACGTCAGGAGAGCACTGGGCTTTTATTTGGACAGAACTGCGCCTCCAGCCGGTCCGAGAGACTTTTCCAATGCTCCTCGGAACCGAAGAAAGGGTTGCCCGTGCTGCGCAGAGGCTTCCAAATGGGTGGCTGGTACCATCCACCTCTGCATGACTGTTGGCAAACCCTCCCGGCAGGGTTCGGTCTATATCCACAGGGCAATGGCAGCTCCTCCGCGTTCCGGTCGGGGATCCCCTTGGAGGATGCTGCAAGGTGCATCTGGTCCCAACCTCTGACTTTTATAAACATTAGAGGTTGGACACCAGGGCATCCGAGACGCAGCTTTCGGGAGGGCTGTGTTGGTTCAGGTGTCATTGATTGCACTACTGATGGTTTTGTTTCAGTACTTTATGTACATAATACACTGTTTACATTCGGTTGAATGTTGATTTGCACAGTTCTACGGGACCGGTCTTGCAAACCTCTGTTCCCTTCTCAGTTTAGCAATGTTATTGCTATGTTGCTTTTCATTAAAAAAAGACTGACTCCTTTATGGTTTAAGGTGTTTATTGTTGTAATAATATCCTTTGGTTCACCATGCTTTGTTTCAGGACATCCCCCGCCGCACCTAGCTTGTCAGTCTAAACCCATTTGTATGATTCGCAGAACACGAAAAGAAGGACAGGTTGCTTACCGTAACGGTATTTTCGAGTGGTCATCTGCGAATACATAAAATCCACCGTGCGTCCCCTCGTGTCCTGCTCTCATTGGCTCTTTCCATCGCCGCTTGGCGGAAAAATTGCGGAACTGGGGAAAAGACGGGAAGGCAGGGGCCTATAAGCGGGGCCTTATAACGGAGTTACTGCAAAAGTTTCTATATGTTGCAAGTAAACTTTGCCCAGTGATTCCAGTAGTTCGGCCGAGCACTGCGCAGGCGCAGGAAACCCATTTGTATGTATTCGCAGATGACCACTCGAAGAAATACCGTTACAGGTAACAACCTGTCCTTTCCTGCAGTGTGAGTAAGACCCCTTGCAGCTCCCATGCACTTTCAAGTCAGGGTTTAAAAACTATCAATCAATTTCTCTACTCAGAGTGGGAGAGCTAGCCCCATCCTCCATTTTGCCCTGTCTCTTACAAACAAGATGGATTTAAGCATCAGATTTTTAAAGGTTTTTTTTCTCCTGTGCTTTTCTACTTTAACAGAGACCGGCCTACAGGAGAATGAAATTAACCTGCTGTCTAAAATTCCATGGACAAGGATCAGGGTGTGTTTGGACAGTGACAGGGGCGTATGTGCTGCAGGTGCACCAGCCAATGGATCAAGCTACTCTTAGTGGTACCTTCCTTTCTGGTGTCGTGTTTTCTCAGGGTGTTGCCAAAGTATGACAGCTTCAATTAGTCATCTTGGCCTCTATGGAGAGTCAGCTCTGGTTTACTCTAGGAACCATTCATTGTTTTTGTTTTTTTTAGCAGTCCACTGTATCTAGTGTGTCTCCAGCACTACATCTCAAATGAGTTGATTTTTTTCACTGTCCGCTTCCGTACCAAATAAAGAATTGAAAATGTGATGTGAGTATCTGTACACTTCAGGATCTTGTTTAGTTCCTCATAGCTGCCTTTCCAACTCCTATGTCTCTCTGATTTTGACTGCAGTCTCCACTCTGATCAATGTTCCATTTTCAAGTGCTGTCAGGTGGGAGATGACCTGTTGGGGATGGAAATGACCATACCCACAGACTCTGTGCAGTTGCCCACTTCCGTTTTAAGGATGTCAGAACTTTCTGACACTCCTTATTCTCATCTGATTGCTCTGCTTGTTTCTGTAGCTTTATGATTGAATAACTTTAGAAATATAAAATATAATAATAATATATAATAATACACCCCCCCGCTCTCTACCGGGCACACCGCTGCTGGAGCTGCGGACTGGTAGTTGGACTTGCCTCCATTCTCAGCGTTCCCCGGCGGCCAGAGAAGCCAAATTGAGGACACCTGGGGGAAGGCGAGGGAGAGGCGCACCAGTGAGAGAGGTGCGCTAAAAGCCGGGCTGCCTGGGCCCTCTTTGCCACGCCCCCCCCCCCCCGCCTCCTACCGGGCACACCGCTGCTGGAGCTGCGACTGCTGCCGGGCGGCCTTCCCGGGTTGTGGAGGTGCGCATCTGCGCACCGTCCGGGGGAGCCGCCCACGGACTGGTAGTTGGACTTTGCATCTTCGCAGCTGCGCAGTTGCACTTTTATCAGCGGCAGGCGAGGGCAGGGTGCTGTTTACTGTGCCGAACTGGGCAGAAAATTACCGAAGTGTTTCTTTCTGCCCTTTCCATGGTGCTACAGGGGGGAGGGGAGGATATGGACTCGGGAATTTTTGGCTGGAGGTAGAAGGGTAACTCTCTTCTATGGACGCCTCCTATTGGGAGTAGTGTGGGGCAAGGGGAAATATGGTGTAGGAGAGTGGACCAGCGTTACAGGGAAGCGAGATCGATGCTTAATATCTATCCCGCTTCCTGTCCCTCTCCTAACCAAAGAGACCTGATGGTCGCTCCAACCGTACCAAAAACCTGTTCTCTGCTCCTGTGCAATGCCAGGTCTATTAAGAACAAAACCCATATATACACCGACCTGCTTGAGGATAACAACTGTGCCTGGCTGCTTTACTGAGACTGGCTTGGGCTGAGGGAGAAGCTGTATGGCTTCAGGCCCTACCTGCCGGGTACTCAGTGAAGGACCAGACCAGGTTAGTGGGCGGGGAGGGGTGTTGCCTTGGTGCATAGAACACCTTGTCTCAACCAGGAACCATGTGCGTCAAACTTCCTTTATGAGTGTATTTACCTGACCCTGAAGGGCCAGAGACAGTCTAGGGATTCTGTTGGTCTATCGCCACCCCTTGCGCTAGCAGACTCCCTAACGAGCTGACAGTGGTCTCGGAGTGGATGTTGGAGTCCCCCAGGCTTTTGGTCCGGGAGACTTCAACATCTCCCTCGGCCACACTATGTTCCATCCGCTGCGCTCGGGAATTCATGGAGACCATGACAGCCATGGGCCTGTCACAACGGTCCAGGCCCTAAGCTTCGCGGTATAATACAGATTTGATCTTTTGTACGGACATGGAAATCTTTGGGAGAAATATCGAATATTTCCCCCTGTCATGGACGGATAATTCCTGGTGGAGGCAAAAATCAGGCTTCTACCCAGATCCTCCCCGGGGGTGGCGGACCTATTAAAATGGTCCACCCTTGAAGGCTGATGGAACCCAAAAGGTTCCAAGAAGCCCTAGAGGGGTATACGGTTGGAACCGACGGGCTACTGTTGATGCCCTGACTGATATCTGGATATCAATCTTTCCAGGCTATACACAGTATGCGCCCAACGCCCTCTCAGACTGCTTCCAAAAGGAACCTGGTATACGGAAGATCTCCGGCAAGGGAACGGGGTTCTGCGACGGCTAGAGCATCGCTGGAAAAACACCAGCACTTATCCGACCAGACTCTCCTAGACCATCTTTTGAAGGACTACGGAGAGGCGATACGTGCAGCTAAGAACGTTCTATGGTGCACATGTCGCGTCCGCGGAGTCACGTCTGGCAGAGTTGTTCAGGGTTGTGAGGGAGCTAACTCAGCTCCTCCTGCCCCGAACCAGATCCTGAACCTTTCAAGGCCCTGTGACCGATTTAACAACTTTTTGCGGATAAAATCTCTCGGATAAGCGAAGTGTGGATTGCCAGCATTAGAGCAGAAACTGAGAGAGGACGCCCAGAGCTTCCGTGGACTTGGTTAAACTGGATCACTTTGAGTCTATAAGTACGAGGGATGTGGACAGGATCCTTGGAAGGTTAGGAAGACGACCTGCTCTCTCGATCCCTGTCCCTCATGGGGGCGGCTCAGGGGGGACCGGTGGTAACTTCAATGTTACACCAGATCATTAATACATCCTTTAGGGATGGCAATTTCCATCGAATCTAAAATTGGCCACTGTAAGACCTATTAAAAAAGCCCTCCTTGACCCCCTGATGCACAACAATTATCGGCCAGTATCGCTGCTGCCATTTTTGGGTAAGGTGATCGAGAGGGCGGTTGCGATCCAGCCCAATCGATCCTGGATGAACAGATTATCTAGACCCATTTCAAACTGCTTCGGGCGGGCTACGGGTTGAGATGCCATGGTCGCCTTGGTCGATGACCTCCGTCTGGGCATGACAGGAAGCGTGTCCCTGTTGGTGCTCTTAGACATCTCAGCGCTTTCGATACCATAGACACAGGGGTAGGCAACTTTTTGAGCCAAGGGCTGGTTGCTGTCCCTCAGACAACTGGGGGGCCGAAGCCAAAAAATAATAATTTTAAAAATTTTTTAAAAATAAATATATAAATAAACCAGGACAAATGTAGGACAAAATTTCAAATGGAAGACACTTTTTTTTTAAAAAAAAAATGGAGGACACGTGGAAAATTTGCTGATTTTAAAAAATGTTAAATAAATCATTTCTGAGGCTTCAAGACAATTGACCCCCAAAGGCCCCCGCGGCATTCGGCGGCAGGACCGGGTGGGGCCAGTCCCAAGGCCTTGAAGGGCTGCACCGGCCCGCGGGCCGCAGGTTGCCTACCCTGCCATAGACCATGGTATCCTTCGGAGCGCCTGGTAGAGGTAGGAGTCGGGGGCACTGCGCTCCAGTGGTTCTGGTCCTACCTCTCTGGGAGGTTCCAATGGTGCAGCTGGGAACGTTGCTCCAACGAGACCCCTAACATCTGGGGCCCTCAAGGAGCCATCTGTCTCCATGCATTTTAACATTACATGAAACCACTGGAGAGATATCCGGGACATGGGGTGCGGGTTTCAATACGCTGATGACACCCAAATATTTTCTCTATGTCCCGACTGATGCAGTGACCAGGATGGCATCTCCCTCTCTTGGCCTGTCTGGAGTCGGTAATGGGCTGGATGAGGGAAAACAGACTCGCTTGAATCCAGAGAAAACAGAAGTACTCGTGATAGGTTCTCCTGGCCCGGGATGGCGGTGGTTCCACCTGCCTGAACGGGATCACCTTCCGTGTGAAGGACTCAGTACGCAGTCTGGGGTGCTCCTTGACTCGTCGCTCCACCTTACACTCAGGTGATGCGACAGTCAGGAGCACCTGTTATCAGCTTCGGCTGATACGCCAGCTGCGTCCTACCTGAGCCGAGGGGAACCTAGAAACAGTGGTACATGTCTGGTAACCTCTCGGTTGACTTCTGCAATGCGTTCTACATGGGGCAACCCTTGTACCAGCCGGAAGCTGCAATTAGTGCAGAATATGGCAGCAAGACTGGTCACTAACACACCTAGGACCAGTCACATAACACCGGTCTTAAAACACCTACATTGGTTGCCTATCCGCTTCCGGGCGCAATACAAGGTGTTGGTTATAACCTATAAAGCCCTAAATGGCTTGGGCCCAGAGTACTTAAAGGACCGCCTCTCTCCGTACAATCCGCCCCGCACACTCAGATCCACCGGGCAGCATCTGTTAAGAGTTCCAGAGGCTAGATTAGTTAATACTACTAGAAGGGCCTTTTCCACCTCGGCCCCTACCCTCTGGAACTCGCTGCCCATTGAGCTCCGTTCAGCAACCTCCCTGGCCCAATTTAAGAAAGGGCTGAAAACGTTCTTCTTCAAGCAGGCCTACCCCTGATTCTTTGCCCTGAGAGCCCTCTCCCCCCTCTATTAGTAGCTTGTGATTGGCACAAGTTCTTTTATTGTTTTAATTGTACTGTTTTAAATTTGTATTGGATGTATGTTATTTATTGTTGTTAACCGCCCTGATGTTTCGAAGGGCGGTATATAAATAAAGTTTTATTATTTATTTATTTATTTATATGCCGCCCAATCACTGGGAATCCGGGCAGCTTACAACAGAGGGATAGAGACAGTTCCCTGCCCTCAGGCTTACAATCTAAAAAGACACAACACAAAAGGAGAAGGGAATGGTGAGGGGAGGGTTCAGGTCCAGCATTCTTCTCTCCCTCTGAGGCCTGGACCAAGGCAGATGGACTGGAGGGAGGGCTCTTCTTCTTCAGGCTAGCCCTGATGGAGCTGGACCTGCCTGATTGCCTTATACCATTGGTCTACGTAGCTCAGTTTTGTCTAACCCAGTGATGTCCAAACTTTGGCCCTCCAGGTGTTTTGGACTTCAGCTCCCAGAATCCCAGACTAAGGCCAAGGTGGCTGGGGCTTCTGGGAGATGAAGTCCAAAACACCTGGAGGGCCAGAGTTTGGACATCACTGGTCTAACCTGATTGGCTGCCATTCTCCATGACCAATAGAACCTCCCCCGTTTTTCATAAGTGCAAAACATGGTAAATTTACACCCATATAAATTAAAAGCAGTCTCCTGGCTTTATGATACTTTAAGAGAAAACTTCGTAATCCTCTTACTTTTTGTACTATATGAATTTAAACTATCGTAGTATCATTTGCTTTAAAAATTGATAGGACAAACCTTCAAGGGTAACAGCTGAATGACAGTGGTCTTTTAAAAACAATGCTCTTTTAGATGTGTGTGTGTGTGTGTGTGTGTATTATTCTTAGACCAGTTTAAATCTTTTTTAACTATCGTTTTTGTTACTACTCTAGTGAACATGACTTTGATCCTGATTCCTACAAAGTTCCCTTTGTGATTTTATCCCTGAAGATTTTTGCACCCCAAGTTCATAGCTTGTTACAAACCCATGAAGGGACTGTTCCATTACTGAGGTAAAATATTTCTTTAACTATGGCATCAGTGTACAATACAGGACTAGGTGATATCACTTCCCACGTTAACCTTGGGAGCATAATTCGTCGAGTTCAGGTTGTTGTTATGTGCCTTCAAGTCATGTCCGATTTATGGTGACGCCAAGGCATTCCTCTTCCGGGGTTTTCTTGGCACGATTTGTTCAGATGGGATTTTCAATTTGCTTTTGTCTGAAGTCAGAGAGTGTGACATGCCCAAGTGAATTTCTATGGACAAGCAAGGAATTGGTCTCCCAAAGTCCTGATCAATTGCTCAAACAATTACATTACGCTACACTAGCTCTCAGGGCTAAAATGCATCTATATTTCAGACAAGGGTTTGATGCGGGGGGGGGGGGGGTTTAAAAAAAGAAATAAAACTTTTTTTGTTTAAAATTGGGGTGGATTTTTTTAATTTAAATTTTGTGCATTCACATTTTAACGGGAAAAATTGAATCCTGCTTTATGTATTCATACTGTAAGATATTATTTTCTTCATTAGAAAACTTGATCAGCCATATTTAATTCTTTCTAACGTTAGCAATTCAAAGTTATTAGGCTTTGATATGATTTACATCTTTCAATAAAACTGAGATTTATATTAATATATTAGTATATCAGAGTATAGAACTACACCAGTATAGAACTAAATCAGAAAATTAAGTAGCAAAATGCAGTTCAGATGCTATCTTAAAAATAATTATTGTATTTAAAAAGTGCTCTTTTAAAGCAAGTTGTTGTAGTTGAACTTAGGTTAATTGAAAGATTTATTTCTGAATGGTATTTCTTGCCCTATAGAATAAAGTGATTAAAAAGAAGCAGCTAAAATAAAATGTTTAAAATTCAGTCATTTGTTGTTCCAGTAAGAGGAGTGGAAAATAATAACCATAGCCAGACTTTTGGGAAAAAATGAATAATCAACTTATTAAAGAGAGGAGTGTTTTGTTTTTAAGGCATTTGGTTTGAACCATGGTTTAAGCCAACCTGGTTTAAACCAGACAACTTTGATTCCAGATTCCAAGCTTCAGGTCACTTTGGAGGTATGCTGTTTCAATGATGAATGCATACTAAGAGTCTGGAAGCCGTGCCAAAGCCACAATCCAGTCCTAAGGACTAGAGCGCAGCTTTGGTGCAACTTCTGGACTCTTAGTACGCATGCATCATTGAAACAGCTATGCTTCTCTTTAGTCAGTAGTAGAGGAGCTGTATGTGGGTGGGCTTGCTCTTGCTGTTGTCCAGGCTAGCAACTGATTATGTGACTTTAGTTTTAAAAAACTAGGACTAGATTCCTGGCTTCTCCTGCAAGTTCTTTCCAGGGCAGGTTATAGTTTATGTTCCTTCACTACTTTTGTCTTACTCTGTTCCTTCCTGTTTCTCTTGCATTCTAAATTGGACAAATATGCTTCAGTTTGGATAGATTTGGCTAAAGGATTCTGCTGTAGATTGTACTAGCCTAATTTTCTAAGCTACCATCCCCCTCTGAGCTTCATCTAAACAAGGAATCTCATCCGGAAGGATGCTCTATCACTTTTTCTTGAAGTGAATTGGTGAAGCTTGGGATCTAGTCTTAAAAGTCAGCTGAGGTCATGTGATCTTTGCCTAGCCTAGTAGCAGCAAGAACTATTCCATCCATAGATGTCTCTTCCATGAACAAGAGTGGCTGTTCAGGGTAAGTCCAAACAAAATTATTTTCTCTTTATCTTTTGCAGCTTTCCTGATTGCTATGCTTCAGAATTTGGCAATCTAGACATGGTTCAGGAGGGCCAAGGAGGCGTTCCCTTCGAGCATCTCATCACATGTGTTCCTGGTGTTAATATTGCTACTGCACAAAATGGCATTAAAGTTGTAAAGTGGATACATAACAAGCCACCACCTCCAACTACAGGTATGGTTTCCAATTTCAGAAAAGAAGTTAGTTGCTTTTTGTTTCTGATGTCAGTAATATACAAACTGTTATATGGAAGAAACGGTTTGTATTCTGCAGAATACTATCTAAAACAGGATGGGCAGCTGTGGTCAGGTCAGGAGCCAAATTTTTTTTCTGCAGCAGGAACCTGCAAATTGGTTTGAACTTCTGAGTATTTTCAGCTGATTTTTTTTTTTTTACATATAATGTAACTTTTGGAGTGGAGTGTGTGTTTTACTTAATCATGCTGCTCCATGCATCATTTTGTCGCAGGGGAAAGAAAATTTGGGATGAACATCCGGGAGGTTATGGGAGGTTCAGGGAGGATTTGAGGAACTGCTGCAAAGAAGGACTGGCGGTTTCCCTTTCTCCTCAACAACCTAGAATTTAGAAAATGTGGAGCCAGTCTGTTGGACTAGAAAAAGGACAGACAGAACATGGTATAGAATCCCTTGCTTTCTCATCCATTTCAAATGTAGGTGAAACTCTTATTTAGATAGTAAAAGCACAGTATGTAAGTAAGATTAAGAGTTGCGCTTCTTATGTTGTGTTTAACCAGTAAGGTTCACAGCATACTTCTTCTGCTGCTGTGAGCAAACCCCATTACAGGAGAATGTGCTGGTGGTGAGCTGAAAAAGAACTGGCGTTCCTCATTCATTGTTGGCAGCCTGAGATACAAACTGGCCTGGTTGTGGACTCTTGTGACTGATGAGAATGTGGCAACAGCTAAGCCAAGCAATTGCCTCCTGTGTGCCAGTTCCACACAGAGTTGCTCAGATGCTAGGACAGATGCACAGATGCATCTGAACAGAATGTGTTTGGGGTTGAGCAAGGAGTGGAGTTTCAAGTATGACTATCCTTTAGTTGGGCCTGTATTAGACCCTGCTGAAGTCACTGCCATATGTACCACCTTTCTCGGGTCACGCAAGACTAGGAGATTTACCAAACAGTTACAGTAAGGGAATGCAGTTTTAAAAGGTTTATGTTGAAAGAAAAAAAGGCCAGTGACAAGGATGTGGCAGGATTAGATCAAGGCAACCAAAATGTTTCTTTTGAGGGCCTTCAAGACTTTCCTTCTGCCTATAGATTACCACTTCAGATAATGCATTTGCCACATAAATATTGACATGGGCTGTTCCTGCAAACCAAGGCCCCTAAACAAGATTTTTTTCCTAGAACAGTTTCACATATGACTAGAACCTGGGAGGTTCGGGATGCTATCGAATGAAATTTAACCAAGTCCCTAGTGCACAGGGATGAGAGGGGAGATGCTTTTAAAAGACTGGATTGAAGGTGAAGGTTTTTTCTGCCTCATCTTGTACAAGATTCACTCCAGAGCTCAAGTAGATTACCCTTCCTTTTCTGTATTACTCATTTGTGAGGAGGCCTTGTTTAGATATCTTAGTTCGGAAGGAATCCTGTTCTAGATCAGGCAGCAGTTCTAGTGTAGAGAAAGTATAACATGCCACACTCTACAGGTGTCCTGGTAGCTGCCTTGATTCTCTGGTAATGACAACTGAACCTATTAATCATGCATTGGTAAATCAGTTTCTCTTCCTAGCATTGCCTCCAAAATGTTGCAGATGAAGATTGAGGCAGGTTTATTGTTCAAGCACATAGTAAAGAGAACAAAACACAGTACTTTGCAGGAAGGCACACGGGAGAAGTGAAATGCACTAGATTGATACCAATACCATGTGCCAACGTTTTGGATGAGAAGCTGACCCTGCTCCCTGTGCCTGCTGGAATGTGAAAGGTTGCCAGCTGTGATGCAGAGGGGGTTTCACATCACCCACCAGATCCTCCAGAATTCACTGGTTGCTCAGCTGGGCTGCCCCACTGCTTTTAAATCCAAGCACTGGTGTTTTCCTGAAACAGTTGCTTTAAAGCTGCAGATTCCAAAGCAATACCATTTCCACAGCATTCTCTGTATGGCATTTACAGTTGTGTGCAAGAAACATCCAATTGTGTGCAAAAGAAAGCTCCATCGCAGAGAACGAGAAGCACCTTGTGACTAAAATGCAGAACTGACTATGACCATGTTTACCTTCCTGGAAACTGGAACAGGGAACTATTCCTTTCCATTAGCTATTCATGAATTGTGAAAAAAATAATTTGTTGACCACTCATGTATTGTTAAATAGTGGCCAATAGTTTTAAAACATTTATTTTGTAGATCTGTAACAAAAAATGGAGACCATACTCATTTAAGATTTCATTGTTAGTATAATTTATGAAATGATGAAGTGCAATTCTGAACTATAAAGTCAACTGTTTATAGCTAAAAATGTTGTTCAAATATTAAGTATGTGAGAAATACTGAAGAGTTAAGCAGTTCCTTTTCACTTTTATCCTGGAGCCTCAAGATTGGTTCAAATACCAGACATACATAGCAACTGTAAAAGACTATTGGTTTTAAAATATGGTCCTTCTTGATTCTTATGGTTGTAATGGTTTTCTACGGTTGTAAACCGCTTTGATCTGTGGAAAAGCGGTATACAAATAAAATTTATTATTATTATTATTATACTCAAAAGTTTAAATTACGCCCTCCTCCTATTTCTTTTTCCCAGAAAAATTATGTTTTCCAGTCAGTCATCAATTATAATAGCACAAATATTTCAGTTGTTTAAGGAATAAAGGATGGGGTTTTGGGGAAGGTAAGGAAAGTTGGTGATTGAACATTGCATCTTTTTAGCTGCACATTGTCACAGCACTGTCTATTATGATTACATTTTTAAAGTTATACTGTAGAAAAACAGCTCAAAGTGAGTCTTCTAGAAAAACACATTAATATTGAGCTATAAGTTTGTCTCCATGATCCAAAGAACAGCAATTTGTCCATTCGCCCAGTATGGTTTTTTAAACAGTAACCTACAGTATGGATTTTTTTCTTGAAACTGAGAGGAGTTTAAAAAGTTATTTACAGTATTGCTTAGGGAATCATATGTTCTTCATTGTCTCTGTGACTCACTCAAATTGGTTAGTCTGCACCTGCGCAGTACACCATTTGGAACCTTCCAGAATCTCAAAGAAGTGTTCATAGAACTGTGTACCAGTAGCCTGACCCTCTTATAGCAACCCTATCTTAAGGGGCTTACCACTGAAACTACTAGACCTTTTTTGTCAACTGTTGTAGCAAAAACACAAGGAACTGTGCTCTTGAGTTACTTTAAATTACAGCCTCTGGCCACTTTAACCCAGCTTTGTTGGGCTCCTTGGATTTTCCACATCATTAGTGTTGAAGTCACACTTGCTGTTGGGGCCTTTTTCTCTTGCTGGTGTAGTTCAAAGAGTTCACCTCTTGTAGTGCCAAAATTCCTGTACAGGATGGACCCTTGATGTGTCTCAATTGTTTAGCTGAGGTTCATGTCATTGTGGCTTGCCTCCATTGTATCACTTTCATGCTCCAAGTGAAAAGGAAAAAAAAGGAGTTGCGCTGCTATGTGAACAGGCCTCCAAAACTGACCTCCATCTCTGCTCGGACAGACACTGCAATCTTCTTGACCACCAACGTCTGCCTCTGATGGTATGGAAGTTGCGGAGAGACATCCAAAATCCTCTTCATCCCCATTATCCAGTTCCTCCATTTGACACGAAGCAAACCAATCTCTGGCAGACTCAGTCTCTGCAATCCCTAAGGTTATACACTACAAGCAAGTTCAGACACCCAAGTGCTGTGTGTATATCCCCCTACATAGGGGAAATCCTTAGAAGCAGAACTACAATCAATGACAAAGCAGAAGAATAAGAAAAAGAAGCATCCAAAACAACAAAACCAAGAATCTTTTTATGAAAATTGGCTTCCCTTCATTGACTTTGTCAACACAAACCTTATAACTGTTCATCCTCCAACTTGTCAGGGGTCACTATGGTCTGACTTATTCCAAACAATCTAAACTATATTAGACTTTATATAAGGGAAGTTGGAAAATTTTGAAAGATTATTTTATAATTGTATGTTTTCATAAGGTTTTAGCCTTCTTTTTATTGTATTCCTTTTTGGATAATTTCATTAAACTTAAAAAAAAGAAAAAGAAACATTCTAAAAACAAGGAACATCATCAGTCTCGATCTCTCATCTCTATTATGAATCAGCCAATTTCTGTTATAACCAACATTGTTCCTCAAGTCTCAGGAGCCACTTGTTCAGAAGAACCTAGGCTGGACAGCCTCAGTGAATAGTGAATAGAGGTGAATAACTGGCTCCGCAGATGGTGCCGCCAACTCTACGATGCTATGATTCTATGTAATATTTTGCATTTCACTCAATGTTCAGCCTTGCCTTGAATATATCTTTGAAGTTTTACTTCTGTACTGTATTTTGATGTTTCAGGTACTTCCAGATCTTGAAACTGTTTCTGTATCATTATTGACTTATATGATTCTATTTTCATGTCTCATATGTAATATTTTGCATTTCACTCAATGTTCAGTAAACTTTTTACTTGTTTGCAACAACACTCCTGCCTCCTTCTTGGGCATAGCTTGCTAGTCTCCCATTTGTTTGAGACACAGGCCACAAAGAAGAAGGCAGGCTGCATACCTCTAACTAGTTACTTGAGTGGTCATCTGTGAATTCACACAACCCCTGAATCCTCCCCTCATCGTACCTGGCTGCCCTATAGATTGCTGCATCGGTGTTGATGGAACTAGCAGTTTTGGCAGACAATCTCTTATATAGGGCTTCCAGAGATTGGTGGGCTACCACCAAAATACTTCCATGAGAAATTAGAAGATCCCAAAAGAGCCACTGCACAGGTGCAGGCTAACACATTTGTGTGAGTCCACAGATGACCACTTGAAGAACTATAGTTATAGGTATGCAAACTGTCCTTCAAAGATGGGATTGTGCGAAAGAGAGGAACATTCATACTGAATATGCCCTTGGATATGGCAGTAGTTGCTGGTCTCGGTCTCTTACAACTTTTCATATATTTATTTTGTTATAATACAAGCTCTCTTTGAATTACTGGACTTTTTATCAATCTTAATATTTTTAGTCTGGAAATCTAGTGTTCTTTTTCTTATTCTTAATAAGTATGTGGTGTTTTTCTTTCCTTCTAGAACCTTGGCTTCTTCGTTCTAAGAGTCCTGTGGGTAACCCACAACTTATTCAGTTCAGCAGAGAAGTGATTGATCTTCTTAAAAATCAACCATCATGTATCATGCCTGTCAGTAAATTCATCCCAACATACCATCATCATTTTGCCAAACAATGCCGTGTATCTGATTATGGGTATTCCAAGTTGCTGGAGTTGCTGGAAGCAGTGCCTCATGTGTTGCAAGTGAGTTTAGTCTACTGTCACAGTTTTTGCTGAAGCAGTATTGATTCTTACAAAAGTATGCCCCTGTGTGTGCCTTCAAGTTATCTGTCAACTTATGATGGCCTCAAGAATTCCATCAGGTTTTCTTAGGCAGGGAATACTCAGAAGTAGTTTTGCCAGTTGCTTCCCCTGAAATATGGCCTACAGCACCTGGTATTCATTGGCAGTCTCCCATCCAAATACTAACCAGAATTGTCCCTGCTTATTTTCCCAAATCAGACAGAATCTGGTGCCTTGGGCCATTTTCTTACAAAAGACTAGCTGCTTATTTAAAGCTCGTTTCTTACAAAATACTACCTTTAAATATGGGAAACCTTCACAACACTAGTGACCCAAAATTTAACCCTGTGTGAAAAGTATTGTAAACCTGTGTGCCTTCTGTATTATCCACAGATACAGTGAGCACGCTTCCTAGACAGCTGATGCTGTAATTTGATACAGAGGTCACTTAGAACAAAAGAGTGAGAAAGAAATGCACACAGGTGTGACTTAATGTTGTGACCATGTGAGAATAACCACATACCTAATTTGAGATTTGTTTTCCTTTTTTAGATTCTTGGAATAGGTACCAAGCGTTTGTTAACTTTAACGCACAGAGCCCAGGTGAAACGATTTACTCAAGACTTACTGAAGCTTCTCAAGTCCCAGGCCAGTAAACAAGTTATTGTGAGAGAATTCTTGCAAGCTTATCACTGGTATGTATAGAAAAAGCTGTAACAAATACACATCTCTGTTATAGTAATCAAATGTCAAATATTTAAATTAGAGGTTTGAGGATTCTATGGTTTCCTTGCAAAAGGGGAGATCTCCAAAGACAAAATCTCTGAAGGGCAATAATTTTGTTTTTAAAAATCCTCCCTGGCAAGGGAGGTCCTGGGGGCAATTTAAACTGCCTGAGTTTAACATTTTTCAGGTGAAGTGCTGTTTCTTCATTGATTGCTACTTTAGACACATGTTTTAGTTTGGTTTATTGATGACATTATCAGGTTAATTTAAATTTCTTAACATGATAATCTGCATTTCCCAATGCATTTCTCCCTCAAACTTCTAGGTGTTTCTCAAAAGACTGGGATGTAACTGAATATGGAGTGTGTGAGTTGGTGGATCTAATATCAGAAATTCCAGATACAACCATCTGTTTGTGTCAGCAAGATAATGAAATGGTAATTTGCATCCCAAAGAGAGGTATGTCCTCATTTTTAAGAACTTCAAGCATTTTCCCCCTACAGATCATATAGTAATAATTGTCATGCTGATACCAGGTACAGTAGTCCCTCGGGTTACGAAATTAATTCGTTCCGCCACTCCGTTCGTAACCCGAGTAATTTCGCAACCCGAAAAGGCTAGCGGCTAGCGCTGGAAAGCCGCTAGCCGCGCTTTGCGGTTTGAATTTCGCGCCGAAAAAAAATTCGTAACCCGAAAAAAACATCGTAACCCGGAACAGTTTTTTCCTATCTATTTTTTTCGTATCCCGGAAATTTCGTAACGCGATCAATTCGTATCCCGGGGTACCACTGTACACTGATACCATGTGCAGTTTTTGTAGCTTTTACTAGCTTAAATAACATTGTTTCTTCTTTGCTTTCCCCTTGCAAGTACTCAGCCTCACATTTCTTCACTTTTCCTAGAACGTACCAAAGAAGAAATTGAAAGAACAAAGCAGTTCTCCAAGGAAGTAGTTGATCTGCTTCGTCATCAGCCCTATTTTCGGATGCCTTTCAACAAATTTATCCCATCCTATCACCATCACTTTGGGCGCCAGTGCAAGCTTGCCTATTATGGATTTACCAAACTACTTGAACTTTTTGAAGCCATACCAGATGTCTTGCAGGTAGGCTGCAGGTATTCTGGGGTACAAATGGACAGTTGGTAGTCCCAGAGCTCCTCATAGCTTCCCGCTGGTACTTGTTACAATTCTGAATATTCCTCACTTTGTGAGATCTTTCTAGCCTTCACAGTGAGTGACGCTGTGCAAGATTTAAAATCTTCAGCATTTCAAATCTAGTTGGGCTAATAGAGCATTAAGCAATCTGACGACCTCCGGATGGTTTTGATCCATGATTATTATAATCTCTGACTATTGGCCATTATTTCACTGAGGTATAAGTTCTGTCTGGGCTAGACAACCTGAGATAATGGATGAGGGCATCTCTGTACAAAAGAGTTACCTTCGTACTGAAAACCAGTGTTATTACAGTGCAGTCGTGCCATACGCTTACGCTGAAGCCGCATGACAATACAAAGAATGGTACATGCACCGCCACACCTGAACCCCATTATATTGAATGGGGCTTGAGCATACACATTTTTCAGCTTATGCGGGGGGGGGGGGGTCCAGAATGGATCCCCTGCGTAAGATAAGGCTCCACTGTATTATTATTATTATTATTATTATTATTATTATTATTATTATTGTACAATATGTCAAAAAATACCAGAAAGCAAAATAAATTGGAGTTGTGCTCAATAGAACTAAGCTTTTTTAAAGAAAAGGTAAAGTATTATTTCACTACACATATCAACTCTAAAATTTCAGTATTCTCTTTTCTTTCTTTTTTTATAGAGAAGGGATGTTAATATGTGGTTTCTCAGCTTGAATCTTTAACCTTGAGCTGCATTACAAGGAAAATCTGAGATATTGCTAGTATGACATTCGTTATTGTCTTCCCCAGTCAAGTAACTTCATTAACCACACTGACTTCAATCTCAGGTACTGGAATGTGGAGAAGAGAAAATTCTTACACTAACTGATACAGAACAAATCAAAGCTTTAGCTGCCCAATTTGTTAAATTGCTCCGATCACAGAAAGATAAATGCCTTATGATGACAGATGTACTCATGGAATATGCTAAAACATTTGGCTACGCATTGCGTCTCCAGGACTATGATGTTAGCTCTGTTCCAGCTTTAATGCAAAAACTTTGCCATGTTATCAAGGTAAGTTTTAAGTATAATGTATAAAAATAACAATGTGATATTTTGGATCTGATAAGGATGGAGGAAAGAGCTGTATAGAAAATTAGAATGACCAGTGCTAGCATCTTGTATGATTGGCTAATTTGAACTTCTCACTGTTTTTCTCTGCCCAAAATGCTAAAGATTACTCAACCTAGGGCATAAACAGCATGTTCTGTATGTGTCTGTTTAAGAATCATGTCCTCCAGATTGTCATTGGACCTAAACATGTGAAAGAGGATAAAATAGTAAAGCAGAAACTTATTTTAAGAAGCCATATTGTGGCTTCAGGGGCACACAGCTGGATGGCGTTCACAGTGAGTGAAAAGCGTAGATAAGAATTTGGATACTGAGTTCCACTCTCTTTTTTGGGGGGAATAGCGTTTGGGGCAAGTTGACCAAAAATTTGCTGGATTTGTAAGCTGCTCAATTTAATTGTACAGTAGTGTGTTGTACCAGCCTCTTCAATCCTCATTTGGATTGGATACTCCTCCATAAGGAACTATGCTGAAGAATACCAGCATCATAGGGATGCTGAGGAGCACCAGATGCTGTGTGGGTTGAGGAAGAGGGATATGACTTTTTTTCTGCAGAATTAGAGCTCCTTATAAGTCTTCCTATCATCAAAACACTGTGTGATCTTGGTTTAGAAAAAACTTTGCAATTGATGTTTTAAGTTGCTTTATTTTAGTTATAATATTGTACTATATAATAATAATAATAATAATAATATGTTTTATTTATAGACCGCTATTCCACAATGATCATAGCGGTGTACAATAAAAATTGCAATACATTACAACGTGACAGTTAAAGGAGGGAGAAGTCTCGTCCTTCAGGCTGTCCCCGATGTTGCTGGGTCTGCCTGATGGCTCCCTCTGAGGCCGAGATGACAGTTGAAAGAGGGAGGGGCCTCTTCCTTCAGGCAGTCCCCGATGTTGCTGGGTCTGCCTGATGGCTCCATCTGAGGCCGAGATGACAGTTTTATACACAATTAACCCCCCACATCTGTGGTCTAACAAATTTAGGCTATAAAACTAGAGTTGATGGGAAGAGCCATTGTGGGAGGAGGTGGTCCTTCAAGTTATCTGGTTCTTAACCACTCTCTGTGAAATATCCTCAGTAGTGTTCAGTGTACTACAAGTATCTGTTTGCAGTAGCTTTCCCTGTACATATTGATTTACTCTGACTTTTCTGTTGTTACTCAAACTTTCTCAGATTATTGATACAGAATTTGGTAAACAGCTTCAGCTTATAAATAAAAAATCTCTTCGGACCTTAACTGCACAACTTCTGGTGCTCCTGATGACTTTGGATGATGCTACCTGTGTTTCTGTTGAGGAGCTTAGAAGGCAATATGAAACCACACAGGGATCTCCCCTTAATCCATGTGAATATGGCTTCATGACATTTACTGATCTCCTGATGAGTGTGCCTTATTTTATTGAGGTAAGGAAATACAGTTTGATATAATACTGGTCTAATTATATTAGTTTATTCCTTAATGATGGTTTCTGTTGTCCTAATGAACAATTTACTGTTCTATTAAGTTGTAAAACACCTACTAGAATAGATTATGCAGTTTAGGCATCCTTTTATTGCTGAAATCAAGAGAGCTTAGGATAACCCCCGAAAGTAGATTTTGTGTGAAAGGGCTCTTTTATATCTACCACTGTAATCAAATTCCTAGGCTCAGAATTCCTTCTTTCTAAGTGTCTGTCTATATCAGCAGGCTCTGGTTGCTAGGTTTTGTTGTGTGTGTTTTTTTTAAAGGTTAGATCTTACAAGTTATAAATCTACACTCAGAGTAGAGCAAAACCACAACTAAAGAGAGAAATGGGGGAAGTATCCAGTAGTGACCATGGGTAAAGGAGTAATAGCAGATGTAGTATGGCTGGTTCCATGGTGGTCAACTTTAGAATGAATGAACAATAATGTGTGAAGGGTCTGGAAACCATGCCCTATGAGGAACGACTAAGGGAGCTGGGGATGTTTAGCCTGGAAAAGAGAAGGTTAAGAGGTGATATGAGAGCCCTGTTTAAATATTTGAAGGGATGTCACATTGAGGAGGGAACACACTTGTTTTCTGCTGCTCCAGCGTATAACAAGGGTTCACTGTATTAGTACAAGACGTGCTTTAAGATTCCTAAATATTCATTAGTACCCAAAAGGTGGAAGACTGTTCAATTGTATGTCTTTTCCTACAGGTTTTTATTGATGGAGAGGTAGAATATGTCAAGCTTACAACCTTGTATGTATTTGCCAAGAAAGTGAGGTCTTTGCTTCATACCTATCACTACCAACAGATCTTCCTTCATGAGTTTTCTACAGCCTATACCAAATACACAGGTGAAGTGTTGCATCCTAAAGCATATGGTTACAGTAATCTTGAAGAACTCCTCGGAGCAATTCCACCGGTTTGTAGAAGGTTCTTTTTCCCATTATAATTAAGCTAAATCCTACAACTTTCCCTATGCAGTTTCAGAGGTGCATTTAATATAAATATGCTGTATAATTCTATGTGTAGTAGTGTTGGATAGATAAAATAGAGATAAGGATTGCAGGCTTACACTCCCCTTAATGTGTAAGAAAAAAATATTATTAGGACCTCTCTGAATATAACAGTTACCTGTATGATTCAATTATTTTATATTAGGTTTTTCTTTTGATACTAAAGCTCATCGGCACAGTTCCCCTGTTGCTTATGAACCTTAAGGAGCAAATGTCTTCTTATTTCTGGGGAAATAACATTTCATCTTTTTTTCTGCAGCAGTCTGGCTTGACTCATTTAAGTGCCATTGAACTGTAATAGACTGAAGTGCTTAACTTTCTTGCAGGTCCTGTTTTATTATTCTTCTGTAGTGGTGAAGGGTATCTTACAAGGCAAGTTCTTTCTACTTGCTCCAACAAGCAGGCAATTCAATGGATAATAAAGTTTGATTGAGGTTCCCCAGCTCAGGAAAGCAATCTTAGTAAATCAGTCTAATTCCTCCATTGGCTTCAACTAGATCATCTTCATGTAGGCTCCTTTTTTCCAACCAATCACTCTTCTTTCATCTGTTTTCATTGGGTTTACTGATTCTTTAACATTACTCTATCCCCCTGCAAAAAGGAAAATCTGTGTCTGGAACTACCCTGTCCTGCTGCAAGGAAGGACTCACTATAACAGAGGATTCCTGCCTACAAGCTGCACCACACCATTATTTTGTCCCACTCTGTTACAAATGCATGCATGCATACTAACACTCTGCCAGCAACTATCAATCACCCCTGTCCCTCTGCTAGTTCATCAGATGCCCTGTGTGACCAACCATTTGATCGCACAATCAATTGACTGCCTGTATGGTGCATTGATGAACCCAATGACACATTGGCACAGCATGATCATGGAGTGCATAATCCCTTTCTCCCCCCCCCCCCCAACCCATGGCCCCCTGTTCATGTTGTTATTAAATCAGTTGTATTACTCGTAACCTGATGTGTTTGTCGTCATTTCACTCCATGGGGTGTGCAGTGGGTCAATAGTGCAGCTGCCCATTTGTGTGCTTGTGCGATCAATTTGCTAGTGGGCAACAAAAAATAGCCAACAAGGACACTGGTAGCTTGTCCAGCCTAGGGTGCCTGCTCCCAATTGCTTTCTCACTGATGCACAGCCCACACGGCTCTGCAGTAGTTCACTCTTTTTGGTTTGAACCGGAACAAATAGGGATATTTTTCGCTCCAGTGTTAAGCCCCAGAATGTGGCTTGGGTCCATTTTCCTCCAGTATCAGCCACATGCATCATTTGAACAGGCTGGGGTCATTTCTTTTAGCCTGTATGGACAACCCCTAAGATTTTATTTAGGGTTACTGTAAGGTAATGCATAGGGTTATGTATGCATTTAAAATTTTGCTTCACTTTAATATGAAAGTAGGTTAGATGAATGTATGAAAACATCTTCCAGTTAATGTGTGTGAATCATTGGCGGGTTACAGACCGCCAGAAAGTACGTGACGAGCGCGTACTAGGATTAGGAAGGGGCAGTGCTTCCGCACCCCCTAACCCTAGTATGCGCTCTGCGCACACAAAATGGCGGTGGCCATTCCACATGGCCACTGCCATGATTACGTCACGACCGCACCGCCTCCACACAAGGCAGCGCGGTTGTGACGTATTGAGGCCATGCCACGGCGCATAGTGCGCCTTTTATCCGGCCCCGGAAGGAGCGCGATTTCCATGCTCCTTACTCGGAGCGTCCAGGAGACGCACAGTGTGGCAGCTGCAGCTCCTGGATGCTGCAAGCGGCGGCGGCGGGAGAGCGCCACTTCTCGGCGGTATGTAACCCGCCATTGTTTCCTCTCCCCTACTCCCAATATGTTTAAAGTGTTTGTGCATTTAAATCTAGAGTGATATTCCTTTGGTGGTCCTGCAAATGGAATAAGAAATATTGGAAATGGAGTCATAATAAAATTGCAAAAAAATTAAAATCTAAACAGAATATGGACCCAAAAATGTATTTGCTAGACATGATTACAAGCAAAAATTTAGAAAGGAAATATGGCAAGCTCCCTATTTTATGTAATGACAGCTGTGAATGTTGGAATGGTTGTTGAAATTTTTTGAATATTTGGAAATAGGTAAAATAACATATGTGCTGAAAGATCAACCATGGGAAAAATTCAAGTTAGAATGGAACATATTGAAAAAATATTTAAAGGAGGAATGGGATCTATGGTGATATTTTGTGAGAAATGTTGTGAAATATATGCACATACCATTGGATTTCAGCCTATTATTATTATTATTGCCATTGTTCAGGTTTAAGAAGGAATTGTAAGGGTAAGTGAGAACATGTCCCTATAACTGAGAATATTTTAATTGATTCACTCTTCTTATGCAAATGTTTTGTCGTCATTGCATTAGGTAGTATGGATAAAAGGCCATGGTCATAAGAGAATTGTTGTCCTAAAGAATGATATGAAAAGTAAGTAATCTCAGTTTAGAACTGGCCCAGTTTTTTTGCACTTATTTGTTGTAGAAATATTGACAATACATCTGCCTTTTCCCCCCAGCTCGTTTTAACTCACCTAGTCTTCCTGTTGCTGATGAGAATACTGAAAATCAGTTTGCTGATGGCAGTGGACAAGCTATAGAGCTAGCTAGAGCAAGCAAATCCTTGGAACTGAACATGGAAACACCAAATGCTCCTGGTAATGAATAGTTGGTCGATTTGTTGTGCCTCATGTAATTGTCTAATCCTTTTGCCATGAATAGATATGCTAAAAACAAAACAGAATGGACTGCCCCTAGTTCTGTGCCTGATTAGAACAGTGTTTCATGTTGCCATCTTTTCCATCCCCAACCACTTCCATCCATGTTTGACTTAGGGAAAACATTACTTGTCACAGCAGCAGCAAATCAATGTTTATTTCAAAACTCATGATGCAAGTTGAAGGTGTCTATCTAGTCCAGGAGAAAAGTTGGGGGACCAATGGCAATGTCATTCAACCCATCATGGTTCAGAGAATTATAGATTTAGAAGAGACCACAAGGACCAGCCCCTGCCATGCAGGAACACACGATCAAAGCACTCCTGACCATCCAGCCTCTGGATGGAGGCAGCGTATTTCACTGTTGAACAGCTCTTCCTATCAAGATGTTCTTCCTAATGTTGAAGTGGATTCTCTTTTCTTGTAGTTTGAATCCATTGTCCCATGTCCTAGTCTCTGGAGCAGCAGAAAACAAGCTTGCATCCCTTCAAATATTTAAACACTGCTATCATGTCACTGCTTCTTTCCAGAGGAAAATTCAGTATCGTTTGACTGATTTGTCCTTTTTGCCATGTAATAAGACTATTACTGACCTGTTTCAACTGTTGACTGTTGAAATGTTGGCTGTAAAACAGGAGTATTTTAATACAAGCTGCTAAGACTTTTGGACTTACGTGCTTTGTCATATCTCTCTGTCACAATCTCTATATTTCAAAATCCAGACTTGTTCTGGGGTCATACAGGAATCCTACTGGGAACATGTGTGTTTGAGCAAAAATTGAAAACTTTCTGAATAAAAAGTTGAATTTTGTATCTTAAAAAACAGGCGACCACATATTGTATTTGTTTTTCTCTTTGTTCTTGCAATCCTAGGGATAAGATGTAGATCCTAAAGCCTAACATGCCACTTTGCATGCCTGTATCTTCATTCTCCAGATCACCTGAAGACTCTGATCTTGTATACTTCATAGTTCCAAAAACAGTCAGCCTGACCCCTTTTCTGGTTATTGGGATCCCTCTCCAACGTTCTAGAAATAATTGCTTTATTTGTCCTCTTCCTTCATTTTTTTCTTTTCTTTGCAGTTTCTAATCAGACTGAGCAAGAACTGCTTTGCCTCACAAATACATCACCTGTTGATCTTCTGTGTGAGCCACTCCCTTCCTGCTTACCTTCCCCACAGCTGAGACCAGACCCAGTCATCCTTGAATCAGTGGACCTCATTCAGTTTGAAGAACATCCACCAACCCTTTCTGGTAAAAAGAGGTGCAGTCCTGCATATGCTTGCTTCAAGGAAGATTAACAGGATTTCCAACCAATAACTACTTCCATCAGAAGCCACTCTTCATTATGTGATCATCTGTAAATTAAGTTTTCTGTACTATCCTCATATGAGAGGACAGTACAGACAACAGAAGTTTAGTCTCTGCACAGGGCAAAATGAGATCAAATAAGTTGTGCCATTTGAAGCTACGCATAGCCTCTTTCCAAATGCTCACTTATGTAAACAGTTGTAGTTGTGTGCCTTCAAGTTGTTTTGACTTATGGTGACCCTAAGATGAACCTATCACAGGATTTTCTTGGCAAGATTTGTTCAGCAGATCTTTGCCTTGCCTTCCTCTCAGGATGACAGAATGTGACTCACTCCAGGTCACCCAGCAGGTTTTCAGGGCCAGGCAGGGATGCGAACCCTGGTCTGCAGAGTTGTAGTCCAACACTTAAACCACTACACAATGCTGGCTTTCTTGTAAATGTCTACCTGTAAATGCAGGTTCTAGCCTGTTTCCATCTAGCCCCAGTGAGAGCTGCCCTCTGCCCCTCAAGATGAGGGAAATTGCATTGCCCTGAGTCAAGGTTTTCCTCTGAAATGATCCATGCCTCCACACCTTGTTTCAGCAGAAAATCCATCCCCTTATCCCCCAAAATACAGACCTAAAAGTAGAACGACTTTCAGTTCATGTCTGGTTACTTCATATGTAGCGTAATTTATTTGTAGCATTTGAAAACAAGAACCAAACTAGAATATTCAGATATTTCCAATTTTTTAGCCCAGGTCACCCTTTAAAAAAAAAATTCACAACCCTGTACCAGCTTCTTTTTTTACCTACAGAGATAAAACTAACCTAATGAATTACGTGTGCCAACTCCAGTAGTTCCTCTAAGCTAGCCAGGCACACATGCTGCTGAATACAGTCATGAATATTTGTTTGTACTTGAAAAGCCCTAATAGCATTGCTCAGATAAGGGGTGATTTTGGATTACAGCCCCTGGAATCCAATAGCCTGCACAATTGCCAATACTGGTTTGGGAATTCAGAGATTGGCCAATGCTGGTTTGGATGTTTAGAGATTGGTATAAAAGGAATGTTTACAATCTATGCTCAGGGGCATAGATATTAGTCAGATGCAGCTCTATAATCCCGTCAGCTTTAGTTTCCTCAGATACTCTTCTACTACTTATATTGGCACTAAGAGAATTATGAAAATTAATTTACTTCTTTAAACTAAAGCATTCCGTTTTCATTGTAGAAACAATGATTTTAACTGAAGAAAAAGAGGAGACTGCTGGTGCTTCACATTCTAAAGAAGAATTAAGCCACTTCCTCATAGCATCTGATGCTGCGCAAAATACTTCAGCATCTCCCCACCCATCGTCCGAATCCCAACTAAGCAAAGAACTCATGGACAGTCCAGCCAAAAGGCAACATAAAAACCGAGTAAAGTTGGCAGCAAATTTTTCACTTGCACCTGTAACCAAGCTTTAACTCCGATTGTGGTGTGAAAGGCAACACACTGTTAGATTGCACAGCAATTGGCTACCATTTATATTCTTAATCATAGATCAGAACAAGGGAGAGGCACTTGTGTTCTCTTTGTCACCATCTGTGAAGGTTTGGTTCAATTTACACTGAATTCAGCTGGGCAGGTATTTTTATTTGAACTTCAAGTGTTAAGGATGAGTTAACATTTTTCCTTTTTTTCCATTCTGTCAAATGTCAGTAAAAAGCAAATGATAAACTTTGGTTTAGAGCATGATGGAATTTATGTTTCTAAAACCTCATAAGTCATGTAATCCTCCATTTAGCATATAAGTGTATAGGCTATTTCTGACATTCATTTTCAGACAATAATCCAGTGTGCAATCTGTCTTGCAAAACAGTGTGTTGGGAATATTTTTAAAAATCTGTTACTGGATTGGAATAAACCTGTATTTGGAATCTTCAGTGTTAAATTGATATGGGTAAAACTTAGGATGTTTTGGATGACTTGTAACTGACACTTGTCAAAAGATGACTGTAGAAAATTGTTGGTTTGTTACAAAACCCCTTTTAAATGCCTTTGGTACTAATTCAGTTCCACTAAGGAGTCTTGTAGGAAGTTGAGGACATTTTAAGCTTCCCTTTTTTAGTGCTCCAAGCTGATGTTGATCTGAATGAAGAAAATGCCTTCCTGTCATGCATTTTGAGGTGAACTTTGAAATGCTTCTTACATCTGCTGATTAGATTACTGGGAGTATTTGATATTGCAAAAATATGCATTTAAATGCATAAATTATGAATCACAGCAGAGGTTAAAGGATCTTTTTAAGATGGAAGGTAATGATGCTACTTCCACTTGCAGAGTTGTGAGCAGGATATGGAAATACCAAGGTTATGATGTTTAACCTTGTTTTCTAACTTTTTAAACACATAATAAATGGGAAGCTTATTTTTGAGTTGCTACATTTTAACTGTGTCTAGTTTTTATTCTGATGTTTACTTCTAGTGTTCATTGCTGCTCTTCTGTGTTTGTGTGATTTTCTTCCAGTTCCTATAGTGGTATTTTTGTTGGCTTTTATAATGGTCAGCCTTTGTTGAAGGAGGCAAGTCAGTGGAGTCCATTGTACTTCTTATGGAGAGCTACAACATCTTCTGAAGCTTTATTACCCCTGATGGGTAAACTTGGCATTTACAATGGGTTGTATTTGCCAGGCAAGGATTCTTATTGCTTGTCAAAAGGAAAGAACCTATACCAAAGGTTTCAAGTCTGAACAGATATGTTGGGTTGTTGTTTTTTGCAACAATTATATTTTGGAATAAGGGATTGAAAAGCAGGCGTGGATTTCACAGCCAGCAACTGAAAAATGCCACTTGATGGCTATGTCGACTTTTAAAAAATAAAATGAATTTTGTTTAAAAAATACTTTTAAACAAAACCAGACATTAAAACATTACTAAATTATATAGCCATTATGAATGCAGAGAAACACTGGAAGTCTTTCTGAGATCATGATAAAGCACAGAGTGTTTCACATTTTTACGTTTCTTCTACAGACATGGGGTTTATAGGAATGGGTTTTTAGAATTTTTAACCATTTCCTGAACTTATTTGTGAGACCATCTTTCCATTGCCTTATGTATCAACTGCATAAAATGAAGACCTATTCAAACCTTGTGTTTGTGCAGAAACAGTCATCATGTTGAACTGCAATTGCAAGTCATCTAAAATAACCTGTTAGACCAAGTTTTGGTGACAACTAAAGAAGTATTGTACCGTTAACGTACTTAAAATACAGATGCTGTTAAACCATCTGTAGAGGATGAGAAATCTGTCTGGATTTGTGTGTAATTCTGACCTAGATTGCTGTTTAAAAGTTGTAGAATGCCATTTGTTTTTTTCATAGTGTAAGACCATCTTCATTCAGTTTTCTTTTTACAAAGGCTTGACAAAATAATGTGACTTGACTGACTTTGAAGAGTAAATTAAGACATTGAAATTCTTTACTTTACACGTTATATCTAATTTTGATTTTGTGACTATTTAAAACAAAACAAAAAGACCGTATCACTGAAACCCTCAACTTGTGCACTCTCCAGATGGGATGGGAGACAACATGTATCTTTCTCAACTGTCTTCTTCTTTTGGACACTTTTGTGGCTCAAGTGCTGTTTTGTGTGTTGGGACCAAACAGTTGTCAATAAAATTTTCAAGCAAGCATGTAAACACCACTTTTTTCCATTTTTAATAAGATTCAAGAAATATATCAGTCTGAGTTAATTGGTTTACATAGTTTTTTACAAACATGGAAGGTAGACTGTTACATTTTTTTCCCAATGAGGTGGTCTTTTCACTGTCTCTAATGTTTCAAGGTATAACATTAGATAGAACTTCAGTCACAGAGGTTGGTAACACTGGCTCACAGACCTGTGGATCTCCCACTGTTACCATGCCACAATTGTGTTACAGGCTTTGTAGCCTATTGTATGTTGTGTGTGGGTGGGGGGTCCCAGGTTGGTAGAAGGTCACTAAAATGACAAAAAGCAATTTTGAAGTTGTCAGTAGGAAAATATATCCTTAGGATCAATAGTGGCAAATTTCATACCCTCCATAAAACCTATAGTCTTCCTTGTACCTGTTGTTTTAAATGACAAGTTGTCTAACTATAATTTTAGCAAGACCTCTAAAGAAAGGTAGTCAGCCACCACCTTAAGGCAGTAACTGTGAAACAGTTAATATCCTAAAGAAATTTTTCTGGTAATTTAAATTCATTGGGTTTTTTTGTTCTAGTTTCTGCAACAGTAGAAAACAAACTGGCTCCATCTTCTACATGACATCCCTTGAGATATTTAAAGATGGCTGTCATGTCACATCGCAGACTTCTTTCTCTTCAAGCTAAACGTGCCCATCTCCCTAAATCAAACAAAGCTTGGTTTCCAGAACTTTGATAATCTTGGTCACCCTCCTCTGGCTACGTTCCAGCTTATCAGTACGCTTAAACTGTGGTGCCCAGAACGGGAAACAATATTCCAGGTGAGGTCTGACCAACAAAAGAGAATGACACTGCTCCTTTGGTCTGGACATTCTACTCCCATTGATGCAGCCTAGCCTTGCTTTTTTGGCAGCTGCATCACACTTTCAACTCAAATTTAGCTTGTGGTCTGTTCCCAATATTCCTTTCACATGTACTGCTTTGAAGACAGGTGTCATGTATCCCACATTTGATTTTTCTTGCCTACTTTAAATGTTGAAATTCATTTAGGGTTACATCTCACAGTAAGGATAAAGCTTGTCCTTCTGGGTTGAAATTAATTCTGTTTTTTGATTTAGCAATTCTTATTAGTTTAACCAAGCTGGAGTCCTTATTGCAATGCATCTTCTTCGGTGCTGCACCACATGCAAACACACATTCATTCTCAGTTGCTTTTATTCTCCCCAAAATATTCTCTCCCTTTTTGTAATTGATTGCAATGTTTTGTTGGTTTTTTTCTTCTTGTTCTCAATATTTTGTCTGTTAAATAAGTGAATGAATTGGGCTGCTTCACTAAATTGTGAGGTTGGAAATCAGTTAACATTTGAGCATGATTTGTGGCTATTTGTAATGCATTGTTTCATTTACTTTATTTGCCACAAGTGCTGGGATATTTCTCACATATGCACAAAAGGAGTATCCTTTTTCGTAGGCCTCACCCACCTTAATCGATCTTGGAATGTGATGGTATTTTCCATGGTGCTGTTTTCTGCAAGTAAACCTTCACTCATTTTGCATGTACAATATGAAAAGTATTGCCAAATTATTGGGGAGGGGGTGGATCAGCATATGAAGCCCTCTTTAATCTACCAATATTAAAACAAGACAGAAATGGAAGCCTGTTAACATGGGTTAAGCTCACACCCTCCCCTTTTTCTGCACTCCACTCCTCAGTAGACTGCTCAGCTGCAACTCAAAATGACTTGAACCCCATTCCTTTTATACTTACCCTTTATGAAAAATGTTAAGTGATTTTTGCCAGTTCAGGTAAGTTTGGGGGGATGTCACTACTGAGACGTTCAACTCACCTCATGCATGAGAAGGGGAGAGCATTATTTTCAGGGCTCCATAACGGTAAGGATAATGTTTCAAGAGCCTAACTTAGAATCATAGAGTTGGAAGAGACCACAAGGGCCATCCAGTCCAACCCCATGCCATGCAGGAAATCTCAATCAAAGCATCCCCGACAGATGGCCATCCAGCCTGTTTAAAGACCTCCAAGGAGGGAGACTCCACTACACTCCGAGGAAATGTGCTCCACAGTCGAACAGCCCTTACTGTCAGGAAGTTCCTCCTAATGTTGAAGTGGAATCTTTTCCTGCACTTTGCATCCATTGCTCCATTGGGTCCTAGTCTCTGGAGCAGCAGAAAACAAGCTTGCTCCCTCCTCAATATGACATCCTTTCAAATATTTAAACAGGGCTATCATATCACCTCTCAACCTCTTCTCCGGGTTAAACATCCCCAGCTCATAGGACATAGTTTCCAGACCCTTCACCATTTTAGTCGCCCTCCTTTGGACACATTTCAGTTTATCCACATCCTTTTTGAATTGTGTTGCCTAGAATTATTCCAGGTGGGGCCTGACCAAAACAGAATAGAGTGGCACTATTACGTCCCTTGATCTAGACACTATACTTCTATTGATGCAGCCTAAAATCGCATTGGCCTTGTTAGCTGCCGCATCGCACTGTTGACTTATGTTCAACTTGTGGTCTACTTGGACTCCCAGATCCCTTTCACACGTAGTTTCATTCAGCCAAGTGTCTTTTCCACCCTAAGTGCAGTACCTTACATTTCTCTGTGTTGAAATTCAATTTTGTTAGCTTTGGCCCAGCTTTCTAGTCTATTAAGATCATTTTGAATTTTGATCCTGTCCTTTGGGGGTATTAGCTACTCTAAATAGATCCTGTTCTCTGTTACCTTGTGGAAATGCCAGAGACCATGCTAAACAGAGCAAGATATATTTTGGGACATCTCTGCCCAGACTCCCCTAGGACACTAGTCATGCTGGGAAGTAATATTCCAAGCTTTGCTATTTACCCAGTACTAAATACATAGGTGAGTCCACATTTGATCTCCACCATCTCTCCTTGGCAGACAGTCCTTGCTGAACAGCGTTTAATGGATGCAGGAGATTGTCCATCATAAATCGGCAGAGCTATTTTTGCTAGCATTTCTTACCATAGAACTGTTTACTTATATGCCTTGTTGAAAATATTTGGTTTCCTTTAGTTATGGCATAGCTGTTGCTTTTTATCCACTCCCCATTGAACAAGTCCATAAAGTATTATAAAGCTTAGCATTTCATATGATACCCAGTATATATAGGACATACTAATATATTATGTGAGGCTGTATTTTGAAAAAATTGTGTCTTTTTTATTGCAGTATGGCATGATCAATGATGGCATTGACTAAACAGTAAATATTTGCATCTGGATACAAGCAGTGGGCTAGTTCAATCATGTATCTTTTTTAAAACAAAAAGCTCAATGGTCTATCAATTATTTTCCATTGACTTATTGAGCAATAGCAGAGCTTGAAAAAGTAGCCATTCTCATTGGAGGTTTCTAGGAGGTGCAGTCCAAAAAAGTAACTTATCCAAGCTACGTTTTCACTTCCAAGCTTTGAATCTCTCAGAGTGCAAGATGCAAGAATCTGTGTTCAGTGACGCTGAATCTACCAGGGCGCATAAATGCTCTAATGGATTAAATCAGGGTGCATCTAGTCTATTCTTTTGTAGGATGTTTCCATGGTGCAACAGAGATTGAGCAGATTTCCACCAAGGTTTATAACCCTTGCAGTAATCAACATTTGCTAAGAATGTATGAAGAGACCATTTTCACACAGAAGGAAAGCCTCTCTGAAAATGAGGGTCATTAACAGAAAACAATTAACTGACCACCAAAAGTCACTTACATGATTTTAAGGGATGCAAACTGTCTGGAGCTTGTTGTTTGTTCCCTGTGCAGAAATATCCTCTGGATCGCAGCGAATCACCGAAAATCACAATAATCATACAGATGATTGATTGGCAGCTTCCAGTAAACTCTTAGCTGCACTGTTCTATTTACAATATTTATCAATGTATCTGTCATTGGAAAAAATAGCTGCCATGCCACATTTTTCTGCCTACGGATGGGATGCTGCCTGCCAAGGGGAAAAGTGTAAAATGCATCCTGTACACACAGACAATTAAACCACTATTCTACATGTTACTCGGTATGATTTTTCTAGTTCTCAGCTGACTTGGGGTAGAGGATTTCTCCTCTCCATAAACATATTTTATAGGAGGATAAAAAATCCACACCTATGTGTTACCTGACAACCATTTCTCTTGAATATGTATAATTTGACAAGTCCTTTCTGTACTCTGGATATAGTTATATTGAGATATATTTCTTGTCTTACCTAGGCATGCTCGCTGAGTGATCCATGCAACAGTGAAGGAGTCACCAAGTGATACATTCAGCACTACAACAGTTACTGTAGGAAACAGTACAGGAAACGCAACTATCAAGATTTTGAGATGCTTTACTTCCTTTCCCCCGCTACAGTTTTTCATCCATCAGGTAGATGTGTTAAAAAGAAGGCATGCCCAAGAGAATGGGTAGAGCTACATGATGGTGCATTGGGTGGTCCCACAGCAATCTTTAATAATAGCAATTCCTGTTTTAGCAATGGTGGGCTTGTTTGGAGGAAGAGGTGGAGGTTTTGCCTTCTTCTCTGTGGGCGTACCTGTGATGTCCAGAACAAAGAACATTATTAGTACAGTCAGCCCTTCTTATACACGGATTTTTTTATACATGGATTCAAGCATCCATGGTTTGAAAATGTTCAAAAAAAAGTATAAATTTCAAATATCAAACCTTGATTTTCCATTTTTTATAAAGAAAGAAAAAGGGAGAACCTTAAATGTCCAACATTTTGGGCTGAGTTTTGTCCTGCAGTTGTCCTACAGTTTGGTCTTGAATTTGTCCTACATTTTGTCCCTGGTAATAGTGGACAATTATGGCAACCCTATCCATGGGGGATCTTGGAACCAAACCCCAGCGGATAACAAGGGTCCACTATATCCAGCTTAGAACTTAAAACTGCATTTAACATTTAAAGCACGTGAACAACTAGCATGAACTATTTGTGGCCTATGCTTTTTTGTTAGCTAACCATTTGAGTCTTCTAACCCTTCCAGAATAGAGGATAGCATTTACTTTAGCAAAATTTAATGCTTTACCTTCAGCCTTATTGGAAGGGAGATACAAAAATATTCCCTACCATGCACGCACATGCCCATGTAGAACTGGTACAGTGGAGACTATAGGTCATGGGTCATGTATTGTTGTATTGTCCTTTTTACTATGACTATTGTCATATTTTTATCTACCCAATTCTTAGTCATTTTTCTGGAAGAACTGATGAATTTTATGTATCTTATTTGCTGGCAGACCAGAGCCCAGCAATAACAATAAGGGTGGCTAGCTTTTATGCAGCAGCAATGACCTGTTGGCGTAAGATAGTTTCTTAAAAGTTCATAATATTCTTTAGTCTGTTAAAATTTTATAATGATTTCATGCATGTCTGAAAACTCACCTATAGGAGATCTTACAAGGAGATCTAGGGGTTTCAATTTGATTCGAAGGAACTCGGCCATCTCCTTGTCTTCCTCCTTCTCCCTGATTTTGAGTAAAATGACAATTAAATAGTAGGGAAGGACATCAGTACGGCGTGTGAGAGAGTGTTTTAAATAGTGCAACTGCAAGATATTGAATGGACGCAGAAAGTACAGGACTAATAAAAGCAAACAGTACTTAATACATTCAGTGAGCATGTAGAATCCAAGGTGCACTCAAAGTATGGGAAGGAACAAGGTGATTTCAACAGGGCTTATGAAATATGCACAGAATGAAAGGCAAAGAGCTAAAGGACGGGAAACATTAATTGACTATATGAGAAAGAAGAAATATACCTAAACATTACAGAGAAGTAATATTAACGATATGTTTTGAGTACAAACTAAGATTATAGTCCCTTACTCTAACTGTAATCTGAAATCTGAGAACGTGGCTGGGAGGGGGAGCACAGAAATAAACTAAGACTTACCACAATATCTTTTATTTTAATGTATGCTGTTGTGTGTCTTCAGTCATTTATGACTTCTGGTGATCCTAAGGTGAACCTATCACAGGGTTTGCTTTTGCCTTCTTTCATGTCACAGAAACATACTCTTTCTCCCATAGCTTAGGGAAACTGTAGTCCCCACCCCACACCCCAGATGTTGTTAGACCTCAACGGCCACCAAAACACAACCAGCATGGCCATGATTCTCTGTCTTTGTGATGGGCAATATGCTTACCTTAATCTTTCCACTTCTGCATCATCAACAAGAAAGTCTCTTTTCTGCACTAGTTTGTGGATCTTCTGGATCAGTTCATCTTCTCTTTGCTTCTGGAGCTTTGTCTTGTCTTTTTCTGGGAGCAGAGAAGTTGATTAGAAGAAAATAACACAATTTACTTACTAGAATCGTAGAATCATAGAGTTTGAAGAGACCACAAGGGCCATCCTCTCCAACTCCATTCTGCCATGCAGGAACTCTCAATCAAAGCATCCCTGACAGATGGCCATCCAGCCTCTGTTTAAAGAGCTCCAAGGAAGGAGAGTCCACTACACTCCGAGGAAGGAATGTGTTCCACTGTCAAACAGCCCTTACTGTCAGGAAGGTCCTCCTAATGTTGAGTTGGAATCTCTTTTCCTGTAGCTTGCATCCATTGCTCCAAGTCCTAGTCTCTGGAGCAGCAGAAAACAAGCTTGCTCCCTCCTCAATATGACATCCCTTCAAGTATTTAAACAGGGCTATCATATCACCTCTTAACCTTCTCTTCTCCAGGCTAAACATCCCCAGATCCCTAAGTCATTCCTCATAGGACATGGTTTCCAGACCTGTCACCATTTTGGTCACTCTCCTTTGGACACGCTCCAGTTTCTCCACATCCTTTTTAAATTGTGGGGTCCAGAACTGGACACAGTATTCCAGGTGGGGCCTGACCAAAACAGAATAGAATGGCCTCTCTAGCAAGGCTTATGTTTCCAACTTTGCTGGAAGGCATCTTTCAGGACTGGCCCAAGACCTTTTGCTGTCTGAGATGGACAGGATGGCACCTCCCAAAGTGAATTGACTGTAATAGCCCTGGTGTACAGTGGTTAAATGCCAGTAATGCAGCCACAATGTTGTGAGTTTGATCTCAGAGGCCTCCAGGTTGACTCAGCCTTCCCTCCTTTTGTAGGTCAGTAAAATTAGTACCAAACTTGTTGGGGGCGATTGGTTTACAGATTATAAACCGCTTAGAGTGTGCTGAGTTCACTGCAAAGTGGTATAGAAATATAAATTCTATTGCTATTGCCTTTATTGGTTTTGTTATCCACTCTCGATTGGATCTCGACCCTTAGTGACTCTGTAGATGAGATATCTCCAAGATTACCTCTCCTCTACTTCTCTGCTCAGTTCCTGAAAATTCATACCTGCGACCTCTTTTATAGAGTCCATTCATCTAGCATTCGTCCTTCCTCTCTTTCTGTTTCCCTCCAATGTTCCTAGCATTACTTTTTTTTGTGCCTTCTCGTGATGTGGCCATAGTACAACAGCTTTAGTCTAGTCATCTTGGCTTCCATAGAGATTTCTAGTTTGATCTGTTTGATTTCTCCTCTGTCCATGTTATCCTCAGCAATCTTCTCCAGCACCACATTTCAAATCAATTGATTTTCTTCCTACCCACTTTCTTAACTGTCCAGCTTTCGTATCCATACATACAAATTGTACGATTCTAATTTTCATGCTCAGTTGTATATCTTTACATTTTAGCATCTTTTCTAGTTCTTTCATAGCTGCCCTCCCCATTCTTAGTCTTCTCATGATTCCATTGAAAATAACAACAATAATTATTTTCATTCATTTGGAATGATTAAGAAAACAAAGAACTATTTTTAAATGTAACTATAAAAGTTATAAACAACAACAACAAACTTTATTACAGCCATTTGGCCAGCACAATTACAAAATTCCAATTTAAGACATAACTTAGTTTAAGGTTATAAACTGTAACTACTGGGGGGCTAGAACTATTTACTTCCCTAAAGTACTTTCCTAAAACTCTGGATTAGAATGTAGGGTTTGGATTTGTGAGACACACCGATCCACAAAACTGAGCAATCTACTTACTTGTAGCTTGCTAGTATTTTATTTTTCTTCTTCGTGGTCTCTGTGAATCATACAAATGGGTTTACTGCGCTTGCGCAGTGCTGTTCGGAAACTTCTGGAATCACTGGGCAAAGTACACTTTGTAACTTTTAGTAACTTTTTGGTGGTAATTCCACCCACCCGTTATAAGGCCCCTGCACTCCCGCTCTTTCCCCAGTTCCTTTTTTCCGCCGCGTTAGCTGCTTTAGGGAACTTCACTGCTTTCATTAGCTCTTTCGGAATCACTGTGTTTTTGACCTCGGACCGTTTTTTGACCATTCGCTTTCTTCTGACCTTCAGTACACTGGACTCTCGGCTCGTTGACCTCGATATCTCTACTCCCATTCGGTTTTGTCGACTTTGGTAAAATGTCTCCGGCTTCGTTCAAGAGATGCGATAGCTGCGGAGGCAAGATTCCTGTGCAGGACCCCCATTCTTCATGTCTTCTATGCCTGGGAAAGGATCACGACCCCAAGGCCTGCTCCCTGTGTAAGTCGTTGTCGTTGCAGGCTAGAAAGACCCATGAGTCCCAGCTTACTTCTGCCATTGCTCAGGGCAAGATCCAGGAGGGGGGGGTCTCTACCTGACATCAGCCACCGCGACATCGGCCTCAGCCCCCGCATCTTCTTCCCAGGCCAGTGGTTCCAGTGTCATTTCGGCCCCTGCAGCCTCCAGGTCCCGGGATTCTGGCGAACCAACTGCCGCCCCTGATGTGGCCAGTGATTCCCTCAGATCCAGTGCCACCAACAAGCCCTCCAAGTGCCCCCACAAAACATCGGGGACCGAGGGTTCTGAGCTCAAGTCGGCTTTGAAGAAGAAATCGCCCCCGAGGGCTCCGACTCCAGATCTGCGAGAGGGCTCGATATCGACCCCACCGACAAGACGGCCGCAACTGCTAAAACGACCTCTAAGCCATCCCGAGACGCTCCTAAGTCGGCCGATGCTACCTCCTCGGGATCGAGGGAGGTGAAGGCCTTGGGACCGAGACACTCTCCCGATAAGTCCAGAGCAGCCAAGTCCCAACCTGCTGGAGGCATGTTCCTCTCCAATCTGACAGAGAATTCATTCTTCCCACCGGAGGACCATGGGGCGGCTCTGCACTCCTCCAAGAAGAAGCATTCCACCGAGCCCCCAACGGAACACAGTGCCAAGAAGTTGAGGCCGACCCGAGACCTGACTGAGGCGGTGCATTCCTCTAAGAAGGACCATGCTTCGGGCAAATCCCGCTCCCCGGTCAAGAGCTCGTCCAAAGGGACCCCGGCCCCAGGGACATCACACACCAAGGAGCGCCCTTCTCGACACCGACAAGCCGTTCTTGACCCCACGGAGCCCGCGACTCTCCCCTTCATCCATTCCGATGATGAGAGAGAGGAAATTCCCGAGGACGACCATGCCGACATGTTCTACGATTCCGAGACGGACCGCTATTACATTTCGGTACCGAGGGAGCTTGTGTTCCGGAGGTTTGCGGCCAGACTCAACCTTTGTCTGGCGACTCCCGACAGAGGCAGGCCTTCAACTGGTTTCGTTCCCTAAGCCTCCTTTATCCACCATAGCTCCCCTGGAGCCGTTGGAGCTGTTGGGGACACAACCTGCTGCACCTTTGTGACAGCTTGACCAGGTCGTACGGCCAGACTCCGACTCTGAACCCGAAGTCGTCATACACTCCTCGGACGAGCCCTCGGAGGATGAGTTGTCTGCACAGGGATCTCCCCAGCGGATGCATCACCCTGAGCCTGCCTTCCCCACCGATGATGTGCGCTCGTTCAACGAGCACATCATCAAGATGTCAAGGGCGCTTGACATTGAATTGGCATACCCCAAAGAGGAGGCTAAGGATCCTGTCGAGCGTCGGGTTCACAGTCGAGTCCCGACACCGCCCTCCATTCCGTTGCTGCCATCTCTTGAGACCATCATCAAGAGATCCTGGGATGCCCCTGCTTCTCTGACGGGCTACTCTCGCAAGATTGAGTCCCTGTATAGGGTCTCCCCCGCATGTTGCTCCTCGTTGGCTGACCACCCCAAGCAAAATTCGGCCATTGTGGAAGGGGCCCAGCAGTCTTTCATCCCGAAGCAAGCAACTTCTCCCACGGACCGAGAGGCTAGGAAGATTGACGGGCTCGCTAAGAAGGCCTACTCCACTGCAGCCCTGGCCGTGAAGGCCATAAACTACAATGCATGGGGGCCTTGTATTTCGCCAATCATTCCAGACATCCCAGATGAGGCTCAACGGCGGCTGGTCGAAGTCAGGGATGAAGCCCATTCCATTGGCAGTTGGGTGATCACTGCCTCTAGGAATGTAGCTGACTGTGCTGCTTCGATGGCTCTCCGTCAACATGCCTGGCTTCGGGGATCGGACCTTAATATGAGCGTGAGGTCCACCATCGAGGACATGCCACTAGACGGTTCGGGCTTTTTCCACTCTGAGACTGATGAGAGACTGAACCGAAAGTTCAGAATTAAGGCGGCAGCAAAGAAGCACAGCATGTCGTCCTCCTTCAGCTCTCCACCCCGGAGGATGCATTCCCAAGGTCAGTCACAGAGAGGTTTCCACCAAGACCGTCAACCCCAGCAGCAAGGGACCCTTAGACTAAGGTATCCAGCTCAGTCATCCTCCTCCTCTGGCCGGCGCAACTTTCCGTCCCAATACCGAAAGCCTTGCCAGAAGGAGCCCGACTAGGGGAAGAAGAGGTCCTGAGGTGTTCTTGCGCACTCCGTCCCATCTCCTCCCACGTTTTTGGACAGGTTGAGGCCGTTCGCTAACACCTGGCCTCTATTACAACCGACTCATGGGTCCTGAACATTGTCCGTAGGGGTTACGCCCTCGAGTTCGAAGAGCTCCCGTCCACCAGAACTTTCCTGTCCACCCCACCCTCGGACACCCTTCTCGACGAAGTGCGCACTTTACTGGAAAAGGGGGCGATCTCACCTGTTCAGCCCAACCAGCTCTCTAAGGCCTTCTTCTCTAGATACTTTATGGTTCCAAAGCCAGACGGTGGTATCAGACCCATCCTAGACTTAAGGGAACTGAACGACTTCCTTGAGTACCGTCGATTCCGGATGGTAACGTTGGCTTCTATCCTACCTCTGCTTCATCAGGGATTGTGGTTCGCGACGGTAGACCTGAAGGATGCTTACTTCCGCATAGGGATTCGAGAATCCCACAGGAGATTCCTCACCTTTACCATCGGCTCCACCGCCTATCATTACAACGTCCTTCCCTTCGGTCTGGCCACAGCTCCAAGGGTCTTCATGAAATGCATGGCATCGGTCGTGGCCTATCTCCATCAAAGGGGCTACAGAGTCTTCCCATACCTAGACGACTGGCTCTTCGCCGCCGACTCCGACGAGGAGCTCCAAGAAGCAGTCACGTTTTCATTGGAGCTTTTCGTATCCCTAGGGCTGGTCGTCAACAAGGAAAAATCCCACCTCGCTCCAACCAAGCAGGTGAAATTCATCGGAGCCATCCTCGACTCTGAATAATGCATCGCCTTTCTCCCTCAGGACCGCTTCCCGGCTTTGGCAGCAGCCACAAGACTCTGCCTAGCACACAGGAGAGTGAGGGCCAGGGACATTCAGGTGGCTTTGGGTCACATGGCCTCGACAACGTCTGTGATGCCGTGGTCGAGATTCCGTTTACGTCCCCTCCAATCGTGGTTCCTCTCAGTCTTCAACCTGATGGAGGACCCTCCCTCCAGGTGGCTCACGGTCACGAAGCCGGTAGCTGCTTCCCTGTGATGGTGGCTAGACTCCCACAACGTTTGCGTCGGCATGCCTTTCAGACATTTGCAGCCCCAAATGACTCTAACAACGGACGCTTCCCTGGAAGGCTGGGGCACGCATCTCCTTGATCTCTGCATAAAGGAAAAGTGGTCCCCGGAGGAGCGGGACCTCCACATCAACGCCCTCGAGATGCTTGCAGTCGAAAAGGCGTTGAGAGTGTTCGAACCGAGTGTTTGTAGCAAGGTGATCCTCCTCAGGATGGACAACACAACTGTGATGTACTACATCAACAAGCAGGGAGGCACCAAGTCCAGGATCCTGCTCGACATCACCCTACGGATTTGGGAGTGGTGCATCCCGAGACAGGTCATCCTCCAGGCGATCCATCTACCCGGGGAGGAAAACAAGTTGGCAGACCACCTCAGCAGGTCTTCCTTGGTATGCCACGAGTGGAATCTTCATCCGGATACGGTCAGCGACCTCTTCAACCGGTGGGAAACCCCTCGGATCGACCTCTTCACGACCGATGCGAACAGCCACTGTCCCCAGTTCTGCTCCAGGATGCGCCTAGAGGGATCCCTCAGAGACGCATTCGCTTTCGTCTGGTCGGAGGAGATGCTCTATGCCTTTCTCCCCTTCCCCTTGATCATCAAGAGTGGTGTCCAAGATGACGACGGACCAGTCGGACGCGATACTCGTCACGCCTTGGTGGCCGAGACAGCCTTGGTTCCTTGGTTCCATAGGGACAAGGTGCCGAAGGTGGTGTCTGCCTTCCATATGTGCCAGGACATTGTTTGGCCTACCTTGGCTGCTAACCCGACTTCGGACTTTGAGTGTAACTTACACACTCTTGACGTAAGGAGGGCACTAGCCTTCTAACTGGACAGAACTGCGGGTTCCAGCTGTTACGTGAGACTGTTCCAACGCTACTCGGAACCGAAAAGAGGATTACCTGTCTTGGCGCAGAGGTTTTCGAAATGGGTGGCTGGTACCATCCACCTCTGCTATGAACTATTGGGCAGGCCCCTCCCAACCAGGGTTCGGTCCCACATGACAAGGGCCATAGCGGTATCCTCCGCATTTCTGTCGGGGATTCCCTTGAAGGAGGTCTGTAAAGCTGCTGTTTGGTCCCAGCCCCTGACTTTCATAAAACATTATAGGCTGGACACCAGGGCTAAATGGGATGCATCCTTTGGGAGGGCAGTGTTGGTTTCAGGGATACATTGATTGCACTGCTTTCCAATGTTCTGAATTATATCAGTTTCTGCTATTTCTCTGTATTGTTTACATGCCTAGGTAATTGCCTGATCAATTACTGTGGCAACCCAATGTTTCGTAGATTTGCACGACTTGATACTTGTGCCTCAGGTCTGCATTACTGATGTGATGTTTGAATTTCCATTGGCCACGTTGGCTTGTGCTGCACTTCTGTGTGATGTTTCTGGTACAAAAGACTGACACATCGGTCTTGGGTTCAAAGTTTATTGTGCAGAATAAATACACCTTATTTGAACCTAGCTTTGGTCTCAGGATACTCCCTCCGCCGCTTACCTAAGCTTGTCAGTCTAAACCCATTTGTATGATTCGCAGAGACCACGAAGAAGAAGGACAGGTTGCTTACCTGTAACAGTATTTCTTCGAGTGGTCATCTGCGAATACATATAAATCCCACCCGTCCTCCCCTCAGTGTCCTGCTCTCATTGGCTCTTTCTTATCGCCTACTTGGTGGAAAAATTGCGGAACTGGGGAAAGAGCGGGAACACAGGGGCCTTATAACGGGTGGGCGGAGTTACCGACAAAAAGTTACTAAAAGTTGCAAAGGGTACTTTGCCCAGTGATTCCAGAAGTTTCCGAACAGCACTGCACAGGCGCAGTAAACCCATTTGTATGTATTCGCAGATGACCACTTGTAGAAATACCGTTACAGGTACGCAACTTGTCCATATCCTGCCTTTCTCCAAGAAGTAAAACCAATATAGAACTGATAAGATGATTTAAAAATAAGTACAAATAAAAACATTGGGCCAAGCACAACTGTGCTCTCAACCTGCCTTGAGCTCACTGGAAGGTAGGGTATAGAGGTAATTGATGTACTATAGTTTTTTGTGGGTTTTTGGGACACAATGTTGTAAATGTGGATTTTAATGTGTTGTGAGCCAGTTTGATTGTCTCGTCACAGAAAAGCGGGATACAAATAAAAGTTTTATTTTTATTTATTTATTTTTATTTATTATTATTTCGGGCTATGTGGCCATGTTCTAGAAGAGTTTCTTCCTCACGTTTCGCCAGCATCTGTGGCTGGCATCTTCTTCTTTATTTGTTTTACGCGGGGGAGTCCGAAATGGATCCCCCGCATAAACAAAGGGCGCACTGTACTGTACAATTTGTTCTTTGTAATATCTACAACACACACACACACACATACATACATACAAACATTACCTGGGATTGCAACTAAACTCTGCAACTCTTGCTTAAGGTTCATGATGTCCTTACACAACTGGATATCGTCCATCCTACAGAAACAGGAAGGAGAAAAAAGAGCATAATATGTGTTCATTAGAATTGTTTGTGGTATCAGTTCCTTGGGACTCATTGGGAATCTATTTTGCACTAGACCTGATTCTTCCCATCTTGGCCCAGTGGTGGGCAACAGTGGCTCTCCATACGGTTTTGGATTTCAGATGTAATTCTTCACCATCGTTCAAATTGGAAGAGTTTTACTTCCATTTTATCGCACGCTGGAATGCTGCCAAAAGTTCCCATTCCGTTCCTGATCCATCCCAGAGGAGATGATTTTCAGGAATTGTTCAGAAGTGTTCCTGAAAAATGCCTCCTCTGTGACGGATCAGGAACTGAATGGGAACTTTGGTGGCGTTCCAGCGTGTGATAAAATGGGTGATATCACCCATTTTGTTCCCATCCTGCTCCCTTTCATCACATCCTGATCCCATCCCTGGGGGCTGTGCAGTAAGCTTAATAGTCTCGTTCAGCCAGTTGTCCCCCATCCTATATCTATACCTTTCATTTTTCAACTGTGTATATGGGCCTTTTCCTGATTGAGCCAAACAGACTGGCAGGTTCAGTCTTGGCAATGCAGTAGAAAGAAGCAAACTGGTTTGTTTGGGAGTGCAGAGCAGGCTTTGTGACATACAGGTTTCTTTCTTCCAGTCCTTGTCCACCATACTCTTTCATACTCCAGGTTCTGTCACCCAAGCAGAGACCTCTCTCTGCTTTATGGTACAGACCTCTAGTTTGTAACCCAGAAGGCCTCTAGTACTTACATAAACCTCAGCTCTGATTCTCTTCTGACTAAGACTTCCCGAAGCCTCTGGATCTTGGTCATCTCCAGTTCTATCTCCTCAGGCATCATGGTTGTTTCAGCCATTGAAATGATGTCAAGTTGATCTAAGGAAAGACAAGGAGAGAATGAGACTAACTCAAAGGTCCTTTAAAGAAGGCAAAATAATTCAAAGGCAGACAGAATTCTTATTTTGTGTAGTAGGCACCCATCTAGAACAGTATGGCTTATTGTCCTATATTGTCTCACTTGGCTGGCAGTGGCTCTACCTAGTATTTAAATGATAATATCTCACTAGTGCCTGCAAGCTGAACTACAGACCAGCTATTACAGTGGACCCTTGTTATACGCTGGGGTTTGGTTCCAAGATCCCCCGTGGATAACAAAATCCATGGATGCTCAAATCCCATTAAATATAATGACATAGCAAAATGGTCTCCCTTATAAGAAATAGAAAATCAAGGTTTGATATTTGAAATTTATACTTTTTTTTAACATTTTCAAACTGTGGATGCTTGAATCCATGTATAAGAAATCCGTGTATAAGAAGGGCTGACTGTATTACATTTGCCATGGTATTAGCATTAGGTTTGGTTTCCTAGAAGAAGCTCATAAGGGTTATCAAGCACCAAACATGACTTACACAGAGTGAGTGAGCTGGCTAAAACCTCAATGATAATTTAATAAACTGGAGGATATCAACCTCAAGATCTCATTTGTAAAATATACCATCCAATGTATATACGACCAAGAGATCAGAAGAACAGTCCATAGTGGACTACTATCCAGCAACAAAGGAACCTAAATCACAGTTAACAAGTGAGCACAAAAACTCATGCTCAAGCTGTTGAAAGGGCTCCCAGTTGATGGCAGACATGTCATTCCCTGATTTGCTGGGGAAACCTAGGAAAATTCTAGTTAAAGACCTCTACAGTTGGATGCCAAACTGCCAGTTCTCACCAGATGCATATGTGAAACTGAAGACACTGCTAATGAAGCACTACAGAAAAACAATTCAAATGACTATTATATTCAAAGGCTAGAGGAAGAAAATGAACTTCTTCTTAAACTGATGGAGGATCTCAAAAACAGAGGGAGAAATTTAAAAATTTGCTTCAGAGGGGTCCCAGAATAGGCTGCACAAGGGGACATAACATTTATGATTAACATGGATCCACAACCAATGCCCCAAACTGGAATTAAAAGCTTTTGCAATTGAACCTGCTCACTAAGCTATGCTACCACCACCGCTCAGCAATCGAACCACTTCTGAACATCCTGCTCTGTTTTGCTCATTACTCTAAAAAAAAAAGTCAGTCTTATCTACACTTAGAACCATTCCAACTCTGAAATATCCAAATATTTCAAGACCTGTGAGCAGAAACACTAATAAAGAGTTCTTTTAAACTGCTAACTGCCTTACTGCAAATGGAAGGGGTCGGATATCTCTGGAGCTTCCCCTTCAAGTTTATCAAAATGAAAGACCATGACAACAATCACACAAATGCAACTACTAGATATCCCCTATTCTCTATACATCCTTCTCCCAAGAAAAATAGAAGACGAAATACAAAAAGAGGACCTTCCTTCCTCTTGGAGCAAAATGGACTCTGAAGCATCCAAATGGCAAATTGTCAAGTGGAGAAGAGAGAAGAAGAAGGATACTGCTTTGCCACAGAAGGATGTTTCAGGTTATTGTAAATGATATGATGTGGATGTTTATGTGGTGTTTTTAATGCTATATATGCTTTGTATATTTGTTGAACAAAGTTTAAAAAAACCCTCAAGGGCCAAAGTAAGTGCTGGACACCAACCATGTCTAAGCTGTTCTTTGTGATCCCTTTGAACTGAAGATGCTAGAGTCTGAGAATTCAAGGCCTTTTGCATGCAAAGCATGTGCTTCTGGCCACCTTGCTCCAGCTTCTCCATGGAAAAATATAATTACTCTAGGCAAACATATCTCAGGTGGTTTTGCTTAGCCTGCAAGTAGGGAAGCTATCTAAAGACGAGGAGTGCAGGACAACGGGGGAAAGTTAATTTCATTTGAAGCAATCAGCACTAATGTAGAAATAATTACTACACCCCCAAACCCCTCCCAACAATTAGTTAAAGTTATTATTCCCCATAAGAGGGACTGCAAGGTAAGGAAGGCCAAGGCAATTTATATCAAGTCTTGGGGTAATCTAAAACCAAACTTGCATACTACAGTAAAGTGACTGCATTTCCATCACAGAATGTGCCAGCAATGAAAAGAAGAACATACCAATTCTGAGATCCAGATACATGTATTTAAAAAATGTCCTTTCAGGTCAACTCGCTGAAACAATAAAACAATTTTTACATTTAAAAAGGGTAGGCAGAATAGCCAGCATTAAAGAATGGGAAACAGAAGAAAAAACTCTCTCCAGCTGCGTGTGGATATTCATAGAATCATAGAGTTGGAAGAGGCCACAAGTGCCATCCAGTCCAACCCCATTCTGCCATGCAGGAACTCTGTCAAAGCACTCCATTGACAGATGGCCATCCAGCCTTTGTTTAAAGATCTCCAAGGAAGGAGAGTCTACTACACTCCGAGGAAGGAGTTTGTTCCACTGTCGAACAGCCCTTATTGTCAGGAAGTTCCTCCTAATGTTGAGCTCGAATCTCTTTTCCTGTAGCTTGCATTCATTGCTCCAAGTCCTAGTCTCTGGAGCAGCAGAAAACAAGCTTGCTCCCTCCTCAATGTGACACCCCTTCAAATACTTAAACAGGGCTATCATATCAACCTTCTCTTCTCCAGGCTAAACATCCCCAGCTCCCTTAGTTGTTCCTCTTAGGACATGGTTTCCAGATCCTTCACCATTTTAGTCACCCTCCTTTAGACACGCTCCAGTTTCTCCACAACCTTTTAAATTAGGGTGCCCAGAACTGCTCTAATGTTAAAACACACATCCCAACTATATGAAAGGTACACTAAGGGCCATCTAGTCCAGCCTGCTGCCACTACAAAAATTCACACCTGTGAGGTGGGCACCCACTCTCTAAAGACCTCCAAAGAGCCCACCACCCTCTGAGGTGTCAATCCTCTTTCATTCAGTGATTCAGTGAGGATTCTGCCATGAGGATTGTATAAGTTAGTGAGATAAGTAGGGATAGCTTCTAGACACATAATCGTCTGCTTTGGGGATTATGCAATGGGATATTAGTTGACTATTCATATGCTTTAAATGGACTGTCATGAATGGGTGATATGCTGGGGTGGACAAGGATTGGAGGGAGGTTGCAGAAGGGAAGTCCAGTGGGTTAAGCTCTCACATATATATAGTTATATAGATACATGGGGTAGACAGACAGACAGACAGACAGACAGACAGACAGACAGATAGATGATAGGATGGATCTTATGTCAACAACACCTGTACAGTATCTAAAACTCTCAGGGAAAGGCATTCTGGGAAAGAGTTGCTGCCACCATGGGCTATGCTCAGGATGGTCACGTATCCGGAACTTTCAGCTGAGAGCAGCAATTAATTCGCGCTAGTCAGGCAGTTTTATGACGGTGTGATGTTTAACAGATACCCTCTATTCCGGTATCTATAGATCTCTCAAGGCAGAAGAGACTAGGAACCAAATGGTGCTTTCGTTAGGACTGCTTTGATATAGAATTCCCTCCTCTGTGGTGAAGGGGGGTGAGTTGGGAGGAACGATCTGGGTTGAACAGGAAAAAAGAGTGTGGGCTGGGGTTTTAAAGTGGGGTTTCTTTTTGGAGTTCTTCAGATTCAGCAAAAAAGTGATCCAGTGTATTTCTACCTTCTCTACAATAAATTTTTGTTTTACAATAGCTGTTGTGGATGATTGGTTCAGAATACCCAAGTCTCATTCCACTGTCAGACAGCTCTGACCCTCACAACAGTCTTCTGTTTAGGAAGAATTTCCTTTCTTGAAATTTGAATCCATTGTTTCAGGTCCTATTCTAATGAGGAGCAAAAAAGTTCATTCCCAGTGTGTTGCTGCCTGGGATGTTACCTGGTGCAGGGAGTGGAGCCTGTGGAGCAGGTCAATAGGGCACACACCCCACCCCACCTTGCTGCCACATATCACTCTACTCCTGAGTAGAACAGTGCATGGCAGGGAGGTGGAAGTGCACTCAGCTGTGTGTCATTCCACTTTTGGGTGTCACGCAGTGTGGTCAGCACCCACCGCAACCCCCTGGTGATCCCTGTGCTCACTCCCATTTTCCATATAACAATCCTTCTGATATTTAAAGACATCTGTCAACTGTCAGACATCTCTCTTCTCTGGGCTAAGCATGCTGATTCCTCAACCATTTCTCATAGGGTTGGGTTTCCTAATCCTTTACTATCTGGGTTACTGTCTACATATGTTGTAGCTTGCCTATGTCCTTTTTAAATTGTGGTGCCCAGAACTGGATACAATATTCCATCCAAGTGAAGTTAGGCCCAAGTAGAAAAGGGTGCTACTGTTGTTTCCTTTGATCTGGGAATCAGGTGAAATATAATTCACATCACCCCAGCAGGACCCACTGTCTAGGATTATTGGAGTTGTAACATCCATAGACCACTGAGTGGTCCACTGACTGTAGAATACTGTAGTAGCAAGAGTAACAAAATGTAGGGCTACACTAGTGAAGAAGAAGAAGAAGAAGAAGAAGGTGGTGGTGGTGGTGGTACTCATTTTGGATAAAACATTTTCTTTGTTGGAGATTTACCAAATAGAAACTTCCATCAGTTTCACACTTACAATTATCATCATACAAAATGTTCTTAAATGTGGAAAACTGACTTACTCCATGAAATTCTGGGAAACTTGTGACCCTTCAGATGTTGTTGCACTCCAAGTCTCATTATCTTTTTAGGCATTCTAGCCCATGATAGTAGTGACTGGAAATGTAGTTCAGCAACTTCTAGAGGGTTAGTTTCCTACCCATAATACAAGTCATATATGAAGTTGAAGGCTTCCATGGCCAGCATCCATATATTTTTGGGGAGTTGGGTTTTGTGTGTGTGTGTGTGTGTGTGCGCGCTATGTGGCCATGTTCTAGAAGAGTTTGTTTCTGACGTTTCGCCAGCATCTGTGGTGACATACATATCCCTCTCCCCCACTGGTGCACTCAATATGGTAATAATTTATTGGTAAGTCTCATTGGCGGGTTACAGACCGCCTCTTTGAGGCGGGCTGCACCCGCCCCTTTACCCGCCGGATCGGGGCCTGAGCTGCCAGAACGGCAGCCACTGAGGCCCCGATCTGCCGCTTTTCAGGCTGCGGGGAAGCAGCAAAACGCCGCTTCCCCGCAGCCTGAAAAGGGGTGTCCTTGGGGCTTCAAGCCCCAAGGACACCCCACGGTGGCAGGGAGGGGGAGAAAGGGGCCGCTTGGCCCCTTTCTCCCTTGCTTCGCTGGGCGCAGCCGTCTGAAGGCTGCGCCCAGCGAAGCAAAGCGGCGCCGCGGACCAGGAAGGAGCTCCGAAATGGAGCTCCTTCCTGGTCCGCAAAGGGCACCTAGGCGCCCTGCCGCAGATTGAGGACGTCACGTCCGCCCCACCCCGTCTAGAGGCGGCGCGGCCGTGACGTCCTCACGGCGGCGGCCGTATGGAAGGGCGCCGCCGTTTAGTGCGCCCTTTGTGAACCCTAGTGCGTGCTCGTCACGCACTAAAGTGAGTGCCGGTCTGTAACCGGCCACTGAATTGTTTTAAATAATGCTTTTTGCTACAAAGTCCACTAGCTTTTGTGAGCTATATGCCAGAATCTTTGGCCCCATACAGACAGGCCAAAATAAAGCTGTTTCGGGTCACTTTGGAGGTATGCTGTTTAAATGATGCATGCATTCTAAGTGTCCGGAAGCTGCGCCAAAGCCTTGATCCAGTCCTAAAAACTGGAGTGCAGCTTTGGCACAGCTTCCGGACTCTTAGGACACACGCATCATTTAACCAGCATACCTCCAAAGTGATCTGAAGCAGCTTTATTTTGGCAGTCTGTATGGGGTTTTAGTATAGATCAGTATTTGTTATTCTGCTCTGTCTGGTTCTTCATTAGATAGTTTTTTTTATTCAACAATTATGCATCAAATGAATAACACATAGACCATTACACATTATACATACATAACATACCAGCGATTAGACATTAACATTGAACTGCCATTGTACATCGCATAAAACTTTCTCTTTTTAATAATAAAGATATGCATGCCAGCTGAATATTATATTTGAGCCTTCTAACTGAAGAAGTCTCTTGTCCTCCAAATTGATCCATTCTTTGATTCACATTAAACAGCTGGCATCATAAGATATTTTTAAATTTGATAAGGCTAATCTTCTTCTCTCCCTTGCATCCTGTAATATTTTCAATCCTAGATTTTTTCCCCTTGCCCAGATAAAAGAAGGCATGTCGTTGTGGCTTTTTTTTTTAAAAATGGGATTTCATTTATAATTGTAAGGGTTGTTTGAAAGAGAAAGGGAATCTTTGGGAGGAGGTTCATCTTTATAGATGGTTCATGGCCTGGGAGAGTGACCTAGGGGAGACCAAGGCACCGAGGAATGCCTTGCTTAGCGAAGGGCTGATGAGGAAGGCCTGGGAGGAGATGCTAGCCCACGAAGAAGAAGATGTGTGGTTTTGTACCACGGCCCCTGCCAGAGCCAGGGAGCAGGCTGGGCCATGAGAATGTTAGCTTGGGACATTGCCATAGCGGGACCTTTGGACTTGAACTCCCCCCCTCCCCCAGAGGGGAAGACTATGGGATGCAGATACAACAGATGTAGAAATAGATGAGTTTGATGCACGCCCAAGACTGACGGCGGGACTGCCTACTTGTGGTGGGACGCTGGTCTGACAAGGATGGGACCCACTCCTCGTGGTCGGCGGTCCTGAGACGAGTTCATAGAGGGATCACACATACACCCCAAAAACATCTTTGGCAAAAAACAAAAAGGCCGACCTTTTAGGGTGCTTCCGGAACACAAAAAGTTAGCACCCCTAAATCTAGAACCCATCTGAAAGTTTGCACCCAAAACCTAGAACCCCCAAAGGGAGAAGCCCAAGACCTAGCACCCTCATATCCAGGAGGCAGGACTAAGAGTCCAAGGGGGTGGGACTAAGACCCAAAAGGGGGTGAGGCACCTGTCACTTTTGAGTTTAATGAAAGCTGGTCCCTTAATACTACTTACAAGTCCGAAAAGCCCAGGCTAGTATCACCAATGAGAAATACCACGAGTTGCAGCCCAACAGTGTCCAGGGGGCACATGATTCCTGCCCCTACTCTAGTATTGGTGACAGCATGCCACCAAGTTGTTAGATGACATAAGTGATGGTGAGTATAATGTGTCCGTGTCCTGCATGTCAGCTATGATGGGAATGAAACACTTTTTGGGTGATTGACCATTATGTTCTCCTTCCATTCTTAAAATCTATTTGAAAAGTACTGCTGGTTCCTGCTCCCCTCTTTTTCAGATGTCTATTTCATCCCTCTGTCCTCCATGGAGTCATCACTGCATGTGCTTCTAAAGAATAAGGTATGTACAGACTGTTCCCTGTGCTATGTGGGAGGGAGACCCGTGGTGTGTGCTAGGTTCTCCCCTGTACATCCATTTGTTCTCTCTTGTACATCCACTAAATAAAAGTTGAGACTGGTCTGTGGGAATCCATATTGAATGGCAACACAGTGTACTCAGTTCTTGATTAGCAACCCCAAATTCAATTTGTTCAAACAGATTTGGTACCATCCATCTGTTGTAATGTGAACAAATAAAATAAAATTCTTTAATGTATTTGACTTTCAGGAGTCAACGTATCAGTTTCTGAGCTGAGCACAGTAGTTAACCCATAGGTTGTTCTTGTGTGCATTTAAGTCACTTCTGACGTACGGTGAACCTAAGGCAAACTTATCACAGGTATTTCTGGGGCTGAGAGTATATCACTTGCCCAAGTCACTCAGTGGGTTTCTTTGATCATGAAAGGATTGTAACCCAGTGTCATAGTCCAATCCTCAAACCATTATGCCATGTTGGCTCTTCAACCAACAGGTGGTCATAATGACAGTGTGATGTTGTTAATTGCCATCAGGTCAACGTCAACCTAAGACAATCCTATCAATGAAAGAACTTCAGATCACCCTGTAATCAACAGCTGTGCTCAGATCTTCCAAACTCAGGGCAGCTGTAGATTTCTTGATTGAATCTATCCACATATAATGCAGTCTTCCTCTTTTCCTACTTTTTCTACCCAAAAGGGGTTATTCAGGCAGGAAAGGGAAGAGAAGGGAATGAATCATAGAATCATAGAGTTGGAAGAGACCACAAGGGCCATCCAGTCCAACCCCCTGCCATGCAGGAACTCTCAATCAAAGCATACTCAACAGATGGCCATCCAGCCTCTGTTTAAACACCAACAAGGGAGTGTGTTCCACTGTCAAACATCCTTTACTGTCAGTAAGTTCCTCCCAATGTTGAGGTGGAATATCTGTTCCTGTAGCTTGCATCCATTGTTCTGGGTCCTGTTCTCCAAATGGAGGACAAGGCAGTCCACTACGGCTGTTGGTGGTGAGTGGGGTACTACTGCTACTCAACAGCCCTTTCTAAGTCCACTGGTGCAGAGATGACCATAGACTCCTTTCTAGAATGATGTGCAAAGCAAGGTAAGGCAGCAGGAGGAAAAGGAGGTCAAGATGGGCAGCAGTGTGCCAGGCATCTGGGAAAGGTGCTGCTGCTGCCTGGCAAACCTTTCCAGGTCTTGCAGAACTGTTGGCCAGGCAGAAAAAGGAGGCAGTGGCAGGGGCAGCCACGGACTCCCTTCCTTCTTCCTCCCATTCCTGGCCCACCAGCAACCCCCCCAGACCCAGAAGAGGCTGTCAGGCAGCAGCAACAGCAACCTACCCCACCACTGGCTGCAGTGGGCAGATGGCAGAGGTGCACTGGGTGGCAGAGAGGGGTAGCTGGGGTCGGTGTGCCAGGCAGCTTGGCTGGGATGGGGAGGGCAGCAAGGCAGTCAGGAGTGGGAGGGCATACAGTGAACATCCCTCTCTGACTGCTGCTACTTCTCCTTCTGCCGCCGCCTCTTCTCCCTTTGCAACCTCTCCACATGTTGTCTCCCTTACCAAACTTTGGGCCCATACAGACAGGCCAAAATAAAGTTGCTTTGGGTCACTTTGGAGGGATGCTGTTTAAATGACACATGCGTCTTAAGAGGCCGGAAGCTGCACCAAAGCTGCGCTCCAGTCCTTAGGACTGGAGTGTGGCTTTGGTGCAGCTTCCAGCCTGTTAGAACGCATGCATCATTTAAACAGCATACCTTCAAAGTGACCCGAAGCAGCTTTATTTTGGCCTGTCTGTATGGGGCCTTTATTATCTTTTCCAAATTGTTTCCTTGCCAAACATTATTGTCTTTTCTCATGAGTCATATATTTTTCAACAATATGGAGAGGACTGTGTTGATCCATAGCAACAAATCAGTAGGAGCAGTTTTCATCTTTAGTAGAAGCAGGCCTTTTGTAAAATCTGCAGCGTTGTGTGCCTTCAAGTGTTGTCCTAGTCCACCACTCAAACACTACATCACACTCAGTCTCCTTTGGAAAGCTTATGGACATTAAATTTCCCATTCAAGGTTAAGTTACTGTTTGGATCGCAACAGAAGTGGTTCACCAAAGTATGCACTGGTAATGACACGATCACCCTGGTTAACACCTGTAGTAGAACAAGAAAACACTCTCTCCATTCATGCTCACGCAGAAATATTCTTAAACTGTAATTAAGTGGTGTTCATGCTAACTTCGTCCAGCAAAAATCTGGCTCAGTGGCACATTTTGGACACAGAAAGTTACCAACAAAAATAAAAAGTTTAGAAAAATGTCAAGGAAACAAATTTGTTTTTAAATCATACTCCAAGTATTAACAGCTAATCAGTTGACTAGTGTGGCATACACCAACCTATTCTTTCATCATACAATGTTTTACATGTCTATTCAGAAGCACATTCCACTGAATTCAGTGGAACTCACTTGCAGATCTATCTGTATAGGTTTACAGTCTCAAACTAGAATCCTGCATCACTTTACCAAAATGTAAGCCCTACTTAACTAAATGGGACTTACTTCTGAGAAGAACTGTATAAAGCGGTACTATTCATCATGTTCAGCTCTGTTTGGGAGAAGAAATGAGCTAACCAAGCTTTGAACCCATGCCAAGCACTGCAACAAACCAATGCTGCAATCAGGTGTGGGAAGAGTTAGAACCAAGTGTCATTGGCCAATGGTACCATAGCAAAGCATGTTCATGGGATGCAAGAGCCTACAAATGAAGGCAAAGTCCAACCGCAAAACCTCAACTCAAGACCCAAACAACACTTGGGAAAGCTGGAAGGTGTACCATGCAAGGCATCCTCTCAGTTATATTTGGACTAGGATCTGTAACAAGGGAAGCATAAATGCTTTGTCCTGCCTTCCAAGCATTTTCAGTAAGACCTCTTCTATCAAGGTGTCTGGGAAAGGAGCAGAGAATCCTCTTCGGAGCTGGGCAAGTTACCCTGGGTCCAGGGGCCAATTCTTTGGGCCTTGAGACCTGAGTACAGGCCAAAAATGGGGGAGAACCCAAATTAAAAGCCCACTTCTTCTTTTTTTTAAAGCATATTTTTCTCAAACAGTGAAGATTGCCCTGCAGACTATTTAAAGAGTGACTTGCCACTCGCAGAGAATTTGGAGAGCCAATAGGAGTCTGGAGGGGTTCAAAGCTGCAAAAACAGTTTTGGGAAGCTGCATGTAGCCCCAGGGCCATATTTTGCCTAACCTTGAATCAGAATTGTAGAGTTGGAAGAGAACTCAAGGGCCATCCAATCCTGCCCTATTCTGCCATGCAGGAACCACAGAACCAAATCACTCCTGAAGAAAGTGACTCCACCACACTCTCTGCCACATCTGAGCTCTTTGCATATAAACATCATCTGAAAACAATTCTTCCAGCCAGTGAAAATCCAAGACTTGTTTTCTTTATAGCAATTGTTCCTGGGGGTCGGGGTGAGTGTCTTTCATCCAATGGTCTTGGAGACCTCCTTAGCATCAAGGGTTACATTCTTGGGAGGAGCAAGAAGTGTTCAGCTGACAACAGATCTGACACTTGGGAGCCTTTGTTAAGCCAGTTGCATCAGGTTATCCAAAATGCTATTTTTGAAATTGTTTTCCCCAACAACGCCTGATTCGTCACAATGAGAAAGTCTACTATAAACCTTTCCCGTCTCCTTCTTGTTTCCCAAATATGACATGACATTATTTCCTGCAAACAGGGCCATGCTTTTGCAGTGCCACCCTAGAGATAACAAAGGACCAATTTTGAGGCAGCTCCTCTCCTGAACCCTCTCGACTGCCTCTTTGCCCAGATACTTTGCCAGCATGGTCCAGGCTTTGTTCAACCTGGAGGGTAACATTACAGTTGCCAAAACAAAACAAAAAAGCACAAATTAGCAACACTGGAACTGGGACCCAGCTGCCCTAGGTTGCCAAGATGCACCTCCTTCCATGTCAATATTGGAAGAAGGGATGGAGGAGAAGCAGGAGGGGATGTGAAGGGATGGGCAAGAGTTGTCAAGCTCCATCTCCTTTTCAAGTTCTGAGGCAAACATCTGGGGAGCAGAACACATATCCAGGGGTAGCAGGCTTGGCTCTACAGCAAAGTCCAACAAGATCCCAAATCCACCCACGAGTGATCCTTTTGCTGGGTCAGCCAAACTGCACATGATACATGTCGCAAGAAGCTCCACTTTGGGAAGGGATCCTTGTTGGGTGGATTTGGGATCTTGTTGGAGTCTGGAGAGCAGGGCAGCCTTTTCCCCACCAGAACCCCAGAGGAACCCTGAAGAGAAGGAAAGGCAGTCCTTACTTTTCCCCAGCCCTTCGGCCTTCCTCTCCATTTCTTCCACTGCCCCATACCGTCTCGGGGGCTTCTCTGCTCCCACGCTGGCAGAGATGGATCTCTTTAACTCCATGCTTTTGCAGATCCTTGGGCCCAGTAAGGTTTGAGTGAGTGAGTGAGGGGTGCTTTCTATGGGGCTCTTCTCCTGCCCCCTCTGGGTTTTTTTTTTTAGTCCATCTCAGCTGGAAAGGGAAAGGCAGAGGGTTTCAAGGCCAGGCTTTCCTTTGGCCAGAGCAGCTGAGCTCAGAGCATCCCTCTGCCGTTCTGGTACCCAAAGAGGAGGAAGGCAAAGGAGGATGCAGAGCGCATGCTCAGTCAGCAGAGCGCCTGGAGGGATGGGGAATAAAGGGAAGGGAAGGAAAGGAAAGGGAGGGAGAGGCAGGCAGGCAAACAATGGGAAAGAGCCTCATGGAGAGAGAAGAGAAAGGGATAGAGGAATGACAGCTAAGGCAGGTCTACTGCTGAACAAAAAGAAAACCAAAATGGACTTTATCACATGTGAGGGATTTCTCTTAATTTCGAATGAAAAGAAAGTGGGGCCAGAACGCATTTACATGAATTTGCTAGTTCAGCGAATTTACCTGAATGCAAATTGCATTGGAACTGGTTTCCCATTGCCCGAAAATAGCATGCCGGTGCCTGAAATTGCGTGTGGTAGTCTATCACGCAATAACGTGAAACCCCATGATTGCGTTTGGATTGCCATTGGATTATACTTCCAATTTCTCCATCAAAGTACCCCAAAAACAGATGGCCATCCAGCCTCTCTGTCAAAAGAGCCTCCAAAGAAAGCCCTGGAAGGGCCCAGGATGATGATGATGATGGTGGTGGTGGTGGTGATGATGGTGATTACCCATTGCATATAATGGGACTTGAGCCTCCCCTGATTTTGGGATCCAGGAGGGTCCTGGACCCAAGTTTCAGAAGATCCCAAAGGCCCACTGTCCTAAGAAGAATGACAATGATTGCAATAGGAATTCCCCATTGCATGGAATGGGACTGGAACTTCTATAGGTTTTGGATCTAAGGAAGGTCCTGGACCCAAACCCGCTTCTGTCACCAGGGGCCCATAACAACAACAACAACAACAACAACAACAACAACATCCCATTGCCTATAATGGGCCTTGAGCATCCATGGATTTGGGGATCCATGGAAGGTCCTGGAACCAAACCACAGTGGATACCAAGGCCCCTAATAATCCCGATCCTAATCCTAATAATATCCCATAGCATCCATGCATTTGGGGATCCAGGGGTCCCTCTGTGACTTGGCCTCAGGGAAACAAAAGCAGAGCTTGGGGCCACAAGGACTGGAACCCGCTTCCCATCCTGAGGTTCTTTTGGGAGCTGTAGTCCCCAAGGGCCATGCTTTCCAGTCTGTTTTCCAGGGCAGCAGGGAACCCTTCAGGATGCCCAGGACCAAAGCCTTTGCCTCCCCTGCCTCATTATTATTGTTATTGTTATTGTTGTTGTAAATGTGGACCCAAAGATGCCAGCAGCTCTGAGTCTCCCAAACCCAGGAATCCTGAACCCCTTGGAGCCTTAGAATGGCTGCAACGCTCCCTTTCCGCCACCAGAGGGCGCCCCAGGAAAGGGAAGACTCGTCATCATGATCATAAGCGTCAATGAGCCGAAGTGCGCCACTTGAGCCACAGGAGGCCGCCCGAGAGAGAGCCAGGAAGGAGGGAATTGCGACACGCTGGGAGCGCAAACGCGGAATTGCCGCAGGCCAATGGTTTCCACAGGAGGGCACCCGAGAGAAGCCTAGCAGCCCTGAGTCAGGAAGCCTGCAGTGCGCAAAGGGCGCCACCAGAGGACGGCGGAGAGCAAGGCAGCAGCAGCAGAGCCCCCTTTTGCACTACAATTCCCATCATCCCCTGGGAAAACATGGCCGGCGCCGCCCCTGAGGGCCAGAGGATGATGGGAATTTCATTCCAAAGCGTTTGGAGGGGCTCCAGGGCGCAGAAAGGCTGGCTTTGAGGCGTCCCCCCGCCTTCTGCATCGTCTGGGGATGATGGAAACTGTCCTCCAAGGCCCCTAACACTGACATTCACGTCAATACAATTATGTACATTATATATAACTGTGGATATAATAGGGGTGTGTGTGTGTATATATATATACTGTGTATTACATATGTCGGTGTGTGTATATATATATATATATATATATATATATATATATATATATATATATATATATACTGTGTGTATAATATTACAGTATATATTATCCAGCTCCATACATCGCTCCCTTCCCAGGGCTCACCTGAGAGAGCAAAACCTATTGCAAACACAAATACACACATATATATGTCTGTGTGTATGTATATATATATATGTATGTATATATATTCCCTCTGTTTCTGCTGCAGAATCAGGGCTGTCTCCAGGACCAGAGGGAAGAAGAATGATGGGTTCGCTGCTGCTGGCACCCTTTAGACTACAATCCCCATCTTTGGACTATAATTCCCATCACCCCTGGAGGGCTCAAGGATGCTGGGGGTTTCCAGAAAGGAGCTTGAGGAGGGAGGGTCCAAGGGCGCAAACATAATGGAGGGAGACCTCCCCCAACCTCTGAATTGCCTGGGGATGATGGGAAGTGTTCCCCAACCGTACTCTTCAAGGGCTTGAAACCCACCCCCCATGCTATGCCTGATGAGATGATGGGAACTGGAGGGAGACCTCCCCAACCTCTGCATTGCCTGAGGATGATGGGAAGTGTGCTCCATCCCTGCTGTTGAAGGGCTTGGAACCCCCCCCCCCCACATGCTGTGCCTTATGAGGATGATGGGAACTGTCCTCCAAGACTCCTAACACTGACATTCAAGTCACCAATAAAATTACATCAAGTTACTTGTGTGTGTGTATTCCCCTCCAATTCCTTGCCAACCACCTCCCAGTAAATGCTGTTTGGTGATAGGGCCAGCCATCTCTATCCATTTTCAGATGTACAAAAGCTCTGAAATCCATGGTCTCCTTTGTCATACAGATCCTTTCCTGCTATTCATTGATACTGCTAATTTTGTTAATGCTTTCTGTCCAAAAATTTACAAGTGACTTTAAGAAAGAATGGGTTTTTTCATTGTCCAGTTCAGCTACCCTCACGTTATTTTGCCTCCAAATAAATACAAATTAATCACAATACATGTATATATATAGGACCTCCAGCAAAACTCTATGGTCAGCTTTAACCAAAGGTCACACTGAAGGACTGAGAGATTCCTAGAGAGGACACTCCACTAGCATTTGTAGCTCTTAAAGTGCAGTTCTATGGTCAGTGTCTGACAGATGTTGACCACAGAGTTGCCCTGGAGGACCTAGAGGTTCCTAGAGGTAAAAACATAGTGTTTTTGTTATTTGGGGTTTTTCCACATTCATGGGGGTCCTGTGCCCCGAACCCCAGCAAATGTGGAAGGACGAGTGT